>NC_080398.1:9943981-10078981 GCF_030265065.1 Corythoichthys intestinalis | reverse complement strand
TCACAAAGCAACTACCCAATTTATCACCCAATTTTCGTGTAGACCATCTATGCAGTATACAGGTAGTCCTAGGGTTACAATGTAACCAACGTACGTGACTCCGACTTTGTGATGCCAGAGTCTAGTCCGCCATTCTATCTCCAGTCGTTTTTTTTTTTTTGGTCGAATTTAGTCATGTAAGCAGTACCAAGTTATTGCCATGTCAGGATCCCGTCCTCCCCCAGCAGCGTTGCCCCCGGCCTGCAGTTCCTGATGGTGTCATGTCCCATTTCCTTGTTCTCATGCTGCTGCTGCTGCTTCTGCCTCGGCGTTGACTCCTCTTGCGAGTCCCAATCCGTTTTTTTTAGTTCGGACGGCGGACCCATGTTAAGAGAGGCGACCTGAGCGCCCATGATATCCCCCCTCTCTTGCCTCCCACGCTATTCTCTTTCAGCCGAGCTTTTTGTGAAAGCATACATTTCAAACGTAACTTTGACTTATAAACAGCTATTTTTTTGCTTTAGTTAGATCCCAAACATCTGAATAATGTTTTCCTTTTACAAAATAAGATCAAGAACAAGACAAATAGAGCTTTTGATCACAAAGTAACAATTTATTTACACATAACTAAACTATTGAACTGTTGAACTATTTGCCCATATAACAACGGGGAAGGCTCTCGGCTGCTCCCGTGGCTAATCTGATGAGTCCGGATCAAGATCGGTCTCACTTTTTTCATCATCTTCATCATCTTCATCGTTGGTTTCAACCTCGGGCTAAGGAGTAACGCAACGCGAGCTCCGCAGAACGCGTGTGGAACCTAACGCTGTTGTGGACGTCACCGTCTGTCTCATCAAGATGGATTTTTTTTAATCATTCTTTGATGATGGTTTCGTTTTCTTTTCAAAACACTCCTCCAGTGTCGTTTGCCTTTTTTTTTCCTGATCGTTCTCCACATTTTTCTCAAATTCTCACGCGTCTTCACAAGATCCCTCCAACTTCCGTTTCCTGACCATTTTTCTTCACTTCCTTTCTTGGCCCGAGATGAGTTCATTTTTCTTCACTTCCTTTCTTGGCCCGAGATGAGTTCTTACCAAATGCGCTACTGACCTCCAGTGGCCAGTTTAATTGCTTTAAAAGGGGTTTTGAGCTTTGTTCATTATATTTTATATAGATCAGAACCCTCCCTCTTGTCAAAAAAAAAAAAAAAAAAAAAAAAAAACGCAAAGGAAGTATAAATACGTTTTTGGGACACTGAAGCAATTAAAAATAGAACGTATTCATACATTTTTGGGAGCAAACGAGTTAAAGGGTTAACTCCGACTTGCGCGGAAATTTGGGTTACAACACTAGCCTCGGAACGGAACTCGCTCGTAACCTAAGGACTACACGTATACTTATTTGTTTATTGTATATAATTTTATAATAAAAATTCTATAGTTTTAAACCTATACATCGAGGTATAGGCTAAAGCAGGGTTGTCCAAACCGGTTCTCAAGGGCCGCTGTGGGTCCTGGTTTTTTTCCTACCGATGAAGCGCAGACCATTTAGCAAATGGGATTTCTGCTAATACAAGCAGCACCAGACTACAATCGACTAATTACTAAAGATGTCATGATCGATCGGGTCCGATCACGTCATTTTCAAAGTATCGGAATCGGCAAATAAATATCGGACATGCCTTTTTTTTAATATATATATATATATATATATATATATATATATTTTTTTTTGTAATTTATTTAAATCGTTTTCTAATTGTATTTAACGTTACAGACAAAATGTCTTGCACTCATCCAGAGTAGATTTGGCTTAAAGTAGGGCTATCAAATGTATTGCGTTACCGGTGGTAATTAATTTTTTAAATTAATCACGTTAAATATTTAACGCATGCGCTGCACGACCCACTCATTGTCGCGTACAATCTATAAAGACACCGTTTTACCTATAGATAGCACTAAAAGGCAGCGTATAATGAGTAGAGAGAATTTTGACAGCCTTTGGAGCCATTTTTTATGTGGCTAAAGCCTTACAATACCTCTCTCAGCAATTAAAAGTAACGTGGGAGGCAATGTGGGGAAGAAAGGTAGTAGTTGATAATTTTCTTAACACCCTATGTTCTTTTCCAACGCAGAGAAGATATATCAATTGATGCCCCTATACACAGTCATGGTTGCACTTCCCATCATGCATTTGGGCAGAAGTTAAATGGCTGCAGTATCATTTACTGAAAGCTCAACAAATACACTAGATGGCAATATTTAGTCACAATATACAAAGTCACATTTATCCTTTAAGAATTACAAGTCTTTCTATCCGTGGATCCCTCTCAAAGAAAGAATGTTAATAATGTAAATGCCATCTTGAGGATTTATTGTCATAATAAACAAATACAATACGTATGTACTCTATGTTGAATGTATATATTCGTCTGAGTTTTATTCATTTTTTTCTTAATGCATTGCCAAAATGTATATGATCGGGAAAAATTATCGGGAATGATTGGAATTGAATCGGGAGCAAAAACAAAAGCAATCGGATCGGGAAATATTGGGATCGGCAGATACTCAAACTAAAACGATCGGGATTGGATCGGGAGCAAAAAAACATGATCGGAACAACCCTACTAATTACACATGTAAGACGCCAGATTGGTGCAAAGGTGTAATCCTGTTTTGTTGTAAAGAAATCCAGCACCTACTGACGCCCGATGTGGAATAGTTTGGGGACCCAGGGTCTAAAGAGTAGTGTTTCTTGTGTTTTAGTTCTACCTTTCTTTACAGTGAGCAAGTGCTGTTTTTTCTAAGGCTTGAAATATGAACTGATCGACAAAAACGTATACGTACACTACATTTACGATTGATGAATATTTAACTTGGGGGAAAAAATTGTATTGCATAAAATCCAAAATTGTGACTTGTCAAAATGCTAGCTGTAGAAACATTAGGACACCACCAGCCATAGAGAGCCAACGGATCTCTGAATACAGTGTTCAACTCCAAAACTATGTGCAGTACAACAGTTTGCAATTATTATCTAATAACGTGACAAAAATCTAAAAACTTGAATTAAAATACTTCATACTCACTAGAAAGGCGTATTATTATTTAGACAAACTCCATGACTTTGACGCTTGCTGGACATTTGTGACTGCATGGGACATCGGTAACAATTCTGTCTGAAGGTCTTTAGCAGATTACAAATAAATGACAACTCAAAAGACTGATTGGATAGAAATAAAATTAACCTACATTTGTCTTGAAGGTGCAAAAGATTATTAGAAATAAATTATTTCTATTTCGTTCAAGATTTAAATACAAGTCAGCTAAATGTTTAGGCAAGCAAAGATAGCTGAGAAGAACTTAAAAGCCCATCAATGGTGTATTTCACATTTTAAAAAGTTATTTTTTTATGGTTCTAAGGGACGGTCAGATAATGAAGAGGTACATGGACAGTGTGCAAACAAATGAGACTTTCTTTTAAAGATGGTTACTCATGCAATTTATTTACCCATAGGGCTTGTATTTTATAGCAAGGTAAGCTTGTTTATATAGCACACTTAATCAACAAAGGCAATCTACTGTGCTGTATAGGAATGATAAACATCCAGAACAAAATAAAAAGAAAGCTGGTGATATGTAGACAATTTGAAAAATGTATAAAGTGCAAATCAGGAAAAATAGTCTCATTAACATTGAAAGTTATCAAATAAAGATTCAGCATACCTAATAACTTTCAGTGTCAATAAAATAATGTTGAGAAGTTTGAAATTATTGACTGATGCCCCTCAAAGAAATGGTGGTGAAAAAAAATTGCTTCAATCAGGAAGAACTTTTTAATTTATTTAATTTTTTTTCTACCACTCATATGCTATCTTCATGTGCACTGGGAAAGATGATCCTTACCACTTGCTAATTGGTAATTACGTGCACCTCCTATTCATGTGCTTTTATTACCGTAGCAATAAAAATTAAAAAAAAAAAAAAAAAACATAGCAGACACGCATTCCATTTAGTTTGTTGCATAAAACGTTTTTATTAATATTAATTAATCTATCATCATCACCCCACCAGCCTTTACAAATATGGTGTCGTTGCTTGTTAAAGTAAACTGCTTTCAGCCAACTGTCCTGGGCGCATTATTTGCAATTATGTCTTGGAAGTCTTTTGTTTGAGTTGATCATGATGATGATGTTTAAGCACTCGAGGAGCACGAAAATGTGTGTCCACAAACAATGTGTTGTAATTTTGGGATATGGGCCGAGTCATCTCTGTACTTGTTTACATCTTTGTAAACAAGTACATTTATGTGTGTGCTACTCAGACTGCAAAATAAAGTCTTACACATGTCTTTTTCTTTATGTAAAACAAAAAATTAGGGCAAACACTTGGTCGAAAAATAAAAATGTTATACCTGTATACACATAGGCATCAAAATAATGGGCAAATTGGCGATAAATCTTAAAAACGTAGTTTCTTCCCATTCAACTCTATGTTCTCTGTTAGAAATTTAGGGTATAAAATGCCAAAAGGGCAAACAGTATTACTTATGTCAATACTTAATTAATAATTAATGCTTTTGTCGTGTTCGTTTACCCAGAGAACGAGTATACTAATAATTAAATGCCAATCTGAATAAAGAAGATGAAAGTTGATAATGAAGTTGCAATTTGATCCGAGTATATTGATTCCAGAGATAAGCAATCGACAGTTACAGATATCTGGCTGATAATTCTCTAGTCTGAGCAATTACAGAAAAGCAGAAGTATCAGTAAATCTCTACAGCCAGGCATTTTCCTTATATACTCCATTCGTAAAAGAATTAGCATACTAAGAACATGGGGTGATGTGATGTCGGGATGACGTGAGGAGCAGGTGTCCAGACAAGAAGGCCTCTTCAGCACCTCCGGCCTAGATGCCTAGGTCAGCCTTTGACGCAATCTGTGGCACTCTGTGACCCTAGCGCCCTTCCGCTAAACAATGCTGACTTAGCCTTGTACCGTATATCACTGGGTGAGTCGAACACTTATGGGGAAGTAAAGGAGAAGTTTGAAACTTCACTAGTTTACAGTTTCCCTGCGGAGGCAAAATTTACAGTCTGCGAAGGCAAAGGGCAATTAAGGTACTTTTACTTGTAGATTAAAATATAAGGTAATAAGAATGTATGCGAATAAATGCAGTTATATATGGTGCAATTTTCCTAACTCTAACATCTCTTGCTATTTTGTAGTGTAAATGACTGTCTCATCTCAGAAACTCGGGTATCATAAAAAAATTCCAGTTTTCCAGTTAAAATTACGACTTGAGGGGGCGTTCACTTGCAGGTTTCGACTCGACGAGTGGTATTTTCTATAATGACAACATCACATGAAGCAGCAATATTATTCCGGCCTTTTGTCCTTCTCCACGTCCTGATTATTTCTATTTTGAGGAAGCCTACTGAATTAGTTAGCAATGTGTTTCATTTAACCTTCATCTTATCAAAGAAACGGAATATTTTACTTTATCCCAGTCTATACTACACAGGAAACATTTCATAAAAAAATCTATACTTAAATTTGTTTCCACTATGGTGCTCCGCAGTCATTTTAGTTAGCCAAAGCTTTAGTAAATTGTCTATGCAAATGTGTTAAAATGTCTAGCTGTGTTTGAAACACTTAAAGATTTTCTTGTGCGAGAAATCCGCATGGGTCCCAAGAAGGTTAGTGCAGGTTGTAAAATAAGGAAAAAGGTGCCACTTACCATTAAAATTAAGATGGAAATAATAGAAAAATATGAGCATGGTGTGTGAGTCAGTGAACTGGCTCGACGATATGGCCGGAATATATCTACGATCTCGACGGTCCTCCACCGACCTCCATTCGCCTGTCTTTTTAAAGCTAAAGTGACAATAATTATTATTGTAACATCGGCAAGGAAGTCACTAGCTTCGTCAGGTTTTTAATCATTTATTTGAGAACTTGTGTAGCACAACACAGTAGCCGATGCCAACAACAACATGAAAAGAGAAAGCAAAAACGCTTCCACACCTTTCTCACTCTGTCGTCAGTCACAAAACAGCATGCAAAACACAACCGCATCATTAGAACCCAATTCGTTACATAATTATTATTATATTATTCCCATTTGTATTTATACTTTATTTGTTTTGCTGTGTATATCTGCGGTTTGTAAGCAGTAGTTTTGAACCATTTAGCATAGGTTTTTTGGCTGCGACATGAATTAAGTGAATTATAACGTATTCTTATTTAAAAATACCGTACACCCCTCGCGAAGCCTGCAACAGTTTGCTGAAGACATGTCAACAAAGCACATGGATTACTGGAACCATGTCCAATGGTCTGATGAGACGGGCGGGCTTTCTTCAGAAGAGGCTTCCTACTGGGGTGAGCAATAACAGCCTGACCCCCCACCTCTTCAATCTCTGCAGCAATGCTGACAGCACTCCTGCAACGAGTCACATGACATTTTGGAGGGAAAATGACAAGCAGTACTCAATTTGGACATTTAGGGATGTACGTAGATTCTAAGGGGTGTACTCACTTTTGTTGCCAGCGGTTTAGATATTAATGACTTTGAGTTATTTTGAGGGGAAAATAAATTAACTCTATTATATAAGCTACACACAGACTACTTTTCATTCTGTCAGTGTCATTTTGTTATTGTTGTCCCATGAAAAGATATACTTAAATTTCTGCAGAAATGCGAGGGGTGTACTCACTTTTGCGATACACTGTATATATATATATATATATATATATATATATATATATATATATATATATATATATATTAGGGCTGTCAAAATTATCGCGTTAACGGGCGGTAATTAAATTTTTTAATTAATCACGTTAAAATATTTGACGCAATTAACACACATGCCCCGCTCAGACAGATTTAAATGACAGTACAGTGAACTGCTCACTTGTTAATTGTGTTTTATGGAGTTTTGCCGCCCTCTGCTGGCGCTTGGGTGCGACTGATTTTATAGGCTTCAGCACCTATGAGCATTGTGTAAGTAATTATTGACATCAACAATGGCGGACTACTAGTTTATTTTTTGATTGAAAATTTTACAAATTTTATTAAAACAAAAACATTACGAGGGGTTTTAATATAAAATTTCTATAACTTGTACTAACATTTCTCCTTTAAGAGCTACAAATCTTTCTATCCATGGATCGCTTTAACAGAATGTTAATAATGTTAATGCGATCTTGTTAATTTATTGTTATAATAAACAAATACAGTCCTTGTGTACCCCATGTTGAATATATATATCCATCTTGTGTCTTATCTTTCCATTCCAACAATAATTTACAGAAAAATATGGCATCTTTTATAGATGGTTTAAATTGCGATTAATTGCGATTAATTACGATTAATTAATTTTTAAGCTGTAATTAACTCGATTAAAAATTTTAATCGTTTGACAGGCTTAATATATATATATATATATATATATATATATATATATATATATATATATATATATATATTAGGGCTGTCAAAATTATCGTGTTAACGGCCGTTAATTAATTTTTTAAATTAATCCCGTTAAAAAATTTGACGCAATTAACGCACTTGGCCCAGCTCAGACAGATTTAAATGACAGAGGAGTGAAAGGCCCACTTGTTAATTATGTTTTGCGGAGTTTTGCTGCCCTCTGCTGGCGCTTGGGTGCGACTGATTTTATAGTGTAAGTAATTATTGCCATCAACAATGGCGGGCTAAAAGTTTATTTTTTGATTGAAAATTTTACAAATTTGATTAAAACGAAAACATTAAGAGGGGTTTTAATATAAAATTTCTATAACCTGTACTGTACTTTCTATCCATGGATCGCTGTAAGAGAATGTTAATAATGTTAATGCCATCTTGTTGATGTATTGTTATAATAAACAAATACAGTCCTTAAGTACCGTATGCTGAATATATATATATATCCATCTTGCGTCTTACCTTTCCATTCCAACAATAATTTACAGAAAAATATGGCATATTATATAGATGGTTTGAATTGCGATTAATTGCGATTAATTACGATTAATTAATTTTTAAGCTGTAATTAACTCGATTAAAATTTTTAATCGTTTGACAGCCCCAATGTATGTATATGTATATATATATATATATATACACACACAGTGGGGAGAACAAGTTTTTGATTCACTGCCAGTGTATCAAATACTTGTTCTCCCCACTGTATATATATACTGCCCTGCATCTCTCTCTCTCTCTCTCTCTCTCTCTCTAACTCTCTCTCTCTCTCTCTCTCTCTCTCTCTCTCTCTCCCTCTTTCTCTCTCTCTCTCAATCGATGGATGGATGGATGGATGGATGGATGGATGGATGGATGGATGGATGGATGGATGGATGGATACTAGTAGATGAGAGAGAGAGAGAGAGAGAGAGGGAGAGAGAGAGAGAGAGATGCAGGACATTGATCATTTACCAATTTTGACGCCGTGCAAGTGAGTTTTATAGTGATCAGTGATCCACATTCTTCCATTACTATGCCAAACAGTATAACTTCTGTTTGTACACATTCAAATGAAGACACTTTTGGCTCATTTGTACTGAACTCATTTGCTCCTGTTCACTGTAATACACACATTCTATAATAATTGGAAGGGTTCCAGTTCAAGTGGGCTGGACAAATATTGGCTTCGATCACAGACGATTAGTTAATGGTGTGTCATCTAGTTTGAAAGCGGGATATTTCTGAGTATTATCGACTTTTTTCATTCATTTTTGTGTGTGTTTTTTTTTTAGCGTAGAAAGAAAATACATCACATTTAACACTTTGCGTTCATTCACATTTTTTTCTTTTTGAGTGGAAACAAAGTTTCATCCACTTTTTTGTAAACATAAATATTTACAGACAGTGGTTGTATTCTATGTAATCACGAACACTTTATAAAGGTAATATTCAACTGGTCCAAGTTAAATAAGAGACTGTAGATATTACTCAGGATTGCATTTTTATTAACACTGGAAATATCAATGTGAGAGTAGAGATCAGCCAGTACACATGAGATTATATGACTTTATATGCATACATAGTATCAAAGGTGTACAATATGCACCTTATTCAGCCTTTTCCATTTTGTCAGTCAGTGTGACATTGTTTCAAACCTGTTGGGGACAGGCAGAGAAAGGTCAGTAGCAAATGTATTCACATTAAGGAGTTGTATAACTCGGCGATACGTTAAATTCATTTAAATCCTTTAAACACCTAGTCTAATTAATAGGTTGTATAATGACCACATATTTTTTATTGCATTTATACATTATATTTCTGGATAAAGAGAGCTGCTTCTAAACACACATGATAATATTGTAGGGATGGGCATAGAAATGATTTAATTTAGTAATTGATTCGGAAGAAGTTAGATGTCATTTATATTAAGTTGATTTATCACTTCTTGAAGCATTTTATGTAAAATGGAATATACTTTACTAGTCTGCAGTTTGTGATACAATGTAGAACAATATGGTGTCAACTGAGACCTTCATCCATGCAGACCTCCTCTATTGCAACTCCCCTGGGCAGCATTATTTTGATATATAGAGTGCTGCCTCAAAGACTCAGAACCGGAGTTCAGGAAATTCACCGAGAGCTTCTCCTGCTCCCCCCAAAGAAGATTTAAATCATTTCATTTTCATACCTCTGTGTACATTTTCAATGTGTTCTTTGTTGTTGATGACATTTCATCTTTAATTTAAAGGCTTCTTAAGTCCTCTAATTTTTGCATCTGGTGGGTTTGTCTCTTTGAAATAGTCAGGTGACAATAGTTGCAAGTGGCCAATAAATGATATCTTTATATAATTTGATCAATGACATTTTGTCATGTGCCCATCCATAGTTTCTCACTTGTAATCAAATTAACAGGAACTGTCTCAGAATCGTGAATAGTTCACATCAACCTGCTACCAATGATGATTGTGACAGATGTACAATAAATAAAAATAGCAAGAATTAAGGACTTGGTTGACAGCCATTTACCAGTGAGTGCTAGATTGAAAGTTTGAATTAAAGCCAAGAGTCCCTGTGGTGCGAGAAATGCAAAATAAAAATAACACTGGTTGAACAATGCTGATCAAAGTGGTTCATTTTATCCTAAATTGGCTCACAATTGCAATGAACTACATTCATATATTTCACAGGCACAGCTGATTTGGAATAGAAGACCCAAAACAGAAGTAAAAACTCTTGGTAATAATGATCTTGAAAGTTTTTGGATAACTCGGTGTGTTTTAGCAATGCACTAATATTATTTTCAAATCTCCAAGTTCTGACTTATAATAGAGGATATGTTGTCATAATTCTCAATTATGGTATTCACTATTATTAACTGGATGTATTAGTTATTGATTTACCGTAAATGTAGTTCCAGTTTTGGTTAAGCAAAGGCCAGTGAACTGCAACAGGACTGGCGTAAGTTAAAAAAAACAACAACAACAACAATAGATAGTATATTTGTCTGCTGCTCTTTTGAAGTTATGCTCAAGACTTTAAATAATAAGCACTTTTCTTTATTTTTATTTCTTTTATTAATTGCAGCTACGTTGACAGGCTTTCTGTAAATACATCTCATATACAGTAGATACAAAAATGTTGCATGAAAAAAGAGAATGTATGATTGTACCGGTAACTAAGTTAGAACTTAGAACTTCATTCCCATTTTATTCCCTAGGTAACTATGCTCTTGTTTTAGTCTTTAAAGTTATGCAGGCAATCTGTCCCACTTTTTCAATGTAAAAATAATAATGAAGGAGGAGTCCCAGTCTGTAATTAAAGACACAGAATCAGCTTAGCAAAATCTTTCCATTCACAAGTGCACCATCATTCTTTGATACTCAGCACTTATGGCTGTTTTGTGCTTTGCACCATTCCAAAGCCATTAAGGTACAATGTGCATCTGTCTTGCCCTTTAATTTTTAATTATTGTCTGAAATAATACTCACAGTCACATTTCAAACAATAACGCTGCTTCTTTTTTGAAATGCTGAATTATTCATGGCACTCAATCTTTGCCTAGGGCACTGCTTGTAAACATACATGCATACACGTTCACTGGTCCAAAGGAATTCACTGTTCTTCAAACCTAGTTCAGCTTCCAGTCTTTCACCTTTTTGAGCGAGCATACATCTAACAATGTATGATGTTTTCATATAACCAATGCTGGCGCCATAAAAAAAAAAAAAGCAACAAAAAAATAAAAATTACAAACTCACACAATCAATAGAAACTATCCATCAAGGGAAAAAGAAGCACATAAATTGTATTTTGTTTGTAACCTACCATTTGGTGTTCTGTGCTGCTATTTTTTCTTACAGCTTCAAAAAGGACCAATTATTTTTGTTTGTTTTCCAATAATGATAATAATAATGATAATAATAATCTGGTGCACACATATGCTATGGCAGTAAAGTAACATAATGTACCCCCCCCCCCCACACACACACACACATACACAAAACAAAAACAAATGACTTCTCAATTTGATGTTATCGGCCCAGCAAATCTGCAAGGTCAAGCCTTTTTTCACAGTTGAAACCAACACTTGCTCACACTACTGTAATCCATCTGACTAAGTGTTAGCTATTTGTAAATGTTATACACCGTACCGTGTATCTGTCTGGTGGATACATTTTTTAAAATCCCCTTTGGTGGGGATAAGTAAATATGATAGATAAATAAAAACACAAGACAATAGTTAACCCTGAAAGCCCTCTCAATATATTTGCATCATTTTGCCAAATAACCCTTTGGGGTATGATTTTGCTGGCTGATACTATTCAAGTTTAATTCCAAGATGCAATATCACTGGAGAGACACTAATGAGTCCTGTTGAACATTTTCAAATTTCCTTTTTTATAGTCAAGTTTCCGAGGTACTGTACTTCCGCATTTCTGCTCACGACTTCCGTTTTACACTTTCTCCAACCAAAACAACAGTGGAGCTGGAGTGGCATTACTCATCAAAATCCCTCAAAAAAGACAATTTGAAAAATGCCGCATCATTCTGCCATCATCATGACATGGCAGGACAACATGAAGAAATGGCTAAGAGTCGCCACAACCAGTATAGTTTTGTATTTTATTGATTTAATGGCAGTGGATGGAAATGCAATCAGGGACCTGAAAATATCCGAAGCATCCAGTTGAATGTGTCCTAATACATGAATATGGACATTTTGTGTTCATGAAGGCAGAAGTGGAACAAGACAGTGTCACCACAAAGCAATAAGAGGTACATTTATGTTCAAATTGACTACAATTCTGTGTGTTGTGTCACAGCTGAGATATCATTAGCTTTGCATTAGCTTCAACGATAAAGAAATGGAAAACAAACACTCATCTACTACAAGTCATACACAGGCTTTTTACCTTAAATGCATAAATTCAAGTGTTACATGTTTTTTGTCCGTTTGTTAACAGTTGGAAAATGCTGTTAGGCGAGGGAAGACAACATGATGTGCCTCACAACAAAACATACGTTGATGGACATACAGTATATCGAGACTACATGCATTCTACCTTGATGATGGAAGGCTCGATTTATGCTACACCTGCGTTAATATTTTTCCAATAATTTTATAAATTGTGATTTATTAACCTGTTTCGCACACGCACCAATTGTTTTGAATAAAACAAGAAATGGAATCATGTTCTCCAAAAGCTTTATTGCGATCAATATCTGCAACAAAAAATGACATACTATTTGTGTTTATATGTACAGTGGGGAGAACGAGTATTTGATACACTGCCAACGGGAAAACCCATTGGCAGTGTATCAAATACTTGTTCTCCCCACTGTAAATGTGCGATGAGCTCATAACAATAATCTAACCAGATGAAAATTATATTATTTCCTTGTAACAACATTATCCGTGTCAGCACTTCTGCATTCGGCAACTGTTTTGGTCACTCATGTAGCCGGCGTATCAATCTACACCCAATCTTAACACTGGCTGCAGAGATTGGTAACATTTTGTCCACGAACGATCAACGAAGTGATAAGAACAAACATGCAATCTCTTAGGTGGATACTTTAGGGTTAAAACAGCGAGCCAAATCCGTAATCTGCTGCTGGTTTAAATTTAAGTCGTATGGCGAAGTAGAGCCACACTGGCGCTTTGAAACTTGACGCTTTTCAAAACAATACACTTTCAAGCATATATTTAGGCGCATCCAGGAGTTTACACAACCACGCACAGCACAGTAAATCCCAGAGTCTTATCTACGTCATACTGAATCCATTTTTGGAGATTCCGTTGGTTCCTCTGGTATGATTTGGCAGTTTAAAACCTGGTCTACTTCAACCGCAATTCATGGTGTTCAGTCTAAATCGGAAGTCAATAGCAGAAAATTTCAAAGATGCTGCTGCCCAAATTTCGCTCAAGAAACTTGCCTATATCTGGGACTCCAATCCAAATATATAGCGTACACACTAGGCCTGAACGATATATCGTTTAAACATCGCCATCGCGATGTGCGCATGTGCAATAGTCCCATCGCAAGGACGTGCGATAGTTTTTTAATTTCATTTTTTTTAATCCACAAACGTTTGTTTTGAGGAAGGAGAGGGGAAAAAAAGCGCACAGCTTCTCTTTCCCTCCAGCAAGTCATCGGCTCCTCCCCCTCCCCCTGCAACAGCGGAGTGGAGGGAGGAGGGGCCGAACAGCAGAGCGGAGGGAAGAGGGCCCGTTCTCAAAGTGAAAGCAAGCAATCAACACGTTGGAGGAGCAAGGAAGACTTTATCCAAAAGTATTTTGGCAAGAACAAGACTATAAGCGACAAAAAACAGCCCTGTCGACAGTGCCTCGCCATGGTTGCCTCAACAAGAAGTAATCTGTCAAACATGTGGGACCATTTAAAACGCAGGTATCTATGCATTCCTGCTACGAGCTCCCCATCAGAGGCTTTTTAGAACAGGTGGGAACATTGTTACGTGCCAACGTTCTTGTCTCAAGCCTGCTATAGTGGATAAACTAATAGTCTTGGCCAAAAACCTATGAGACCCAGTTGAGAATTGCTGAGCAAGGAAGGTGGACGATATGCAGACAAATACATAACACAGCTGAAGGAATGTCTTTTCTTCTTTTTATTCATGTGACAGCTATCAGGAAGGCAGGAAATTTGGGAGTTAAAATGGTTCTGTTATTCATCACAGTTATTTGCATTTATTCAGTTCAATTATTTACAAGTTCAATTGAGTTTGTATCTTTTATATTTAAATTTATTGTAAACCGTATTTTTCAAATAACTATATATAGTACAGCTGCACATAAAGTTTTGATACTTAATATTTTTGTTGAAATATTTTTACAACTTTGTTGCCGTTTTGCAGTTTTATATTGTTATATTTTGTGTAAACAACTCAGGGGACTAATGCACTTGCACTTTTATTAGATTTAATATTTAAGTTCAAATATGTTGACAACTTTGTTGTTTTACTGAGGTTTTTATTTATTGTTATAGTTTGTGAACAACTCTTTTATTTGTCATATTTAATATTTTTGTTCAAATATGTTGACAACTTTGTTGTTATTTTACAGAAGTTTTTATTTATTGTTATATTTTGTCAAAAACTTAGGGGACTAATGCACCTGCTCTTTTATTTATCATTTAATGTATTTGCTGCTGTTGAAGTGTAAAATATTGTATTCAATAAATGATCTATTTTGTGCTGACATGACTTCCTGGATACCTTCATACAGAAATCTTCATCATTCACAAATTAAACGGTATTATATGAATACACTGTGGTCACGGTGTGTTATGTAAAGTATTTCCAAACAGCTATTCAAGTCATTTAGTGAAAATTTCTTTAAAATCGATAGATCTTTTTTTTTTTAATATCGCAATATAATATCGCAATATATTGCAAACCTAAAAAAAATCGCAACAATAGTTTTTTCCAATATCGTTCAGGCCTAGTACACACATTTACAAAATTGTTGCTGCCCATCTGAAAATGAAAGATATCCACAATTGGACAGTAAATGAAATAATTCGAAACTGCAACAATACTATTAAAATAAATAAATAAATAAATAAAATTTAAAAAAAAAACAATAAACAGCCATTACTTTTGTAGTTTTGTTCAACAGAATTATTAAAAACAAAAACAAAACATAAAAAAAGTAATGATTGTTTCATTTTTTTGTTTTGTTTTGTTTTGTATACAAAAATGACGGTACCCGTAACATTTTGTTTCATAACATTGTGAGGCAATCACTGTAATCAAACATTTTTTTAAAAAGTGAATGAGACTTCTGCACCTGTCTACTCATCAAACAACCGCAGTTGTCTCACGTTTGAAGGGTGCCTACTCTAGAAGGATTGTTCCAGCTCCTTCCACAGCTGTTCAGTGGAATTTACATCTTGGCTTGTAGAAAGCCACTTCAAAATATAAGTTCAGTTATTTTCTCTTTGCCATTCTTAACTGTTTTTGGTCATTATCCTTTTGGAAGATCCATGACCTGCGATTGAGACCGAGCTTTCCGACACTAAGCAGTACATCTCTCTACTGAATTCCTTGATAGTCTTGAAATGTCATTGTACCTTTCAGAGCTTCAAGAAATCCTGTGCCAGATGTAGCAAAGCAGACCCAGAACATAAATGAGCCTGTATGTGTGTGTTTGTACTATATATACAATATTTATATAGTAGCATATGTATAATAATTGCTATGTGATGTGTCACAGAGGACTGATGTATTGCACTAATAAATGTGAGCTGCAACTAGATTGGCAAAGACTGAGTGGGATTGTGAGAGGTAAATGGTGTAACTGCAGGAGAGAAACAGTCACGATGAGAATAAGTGAGATGGAGTGAGCTATAATGAGTTAGTGGCTTATAATGAAGGAACGTGGGAATGAGGAATAGCACTGCTGAGAGCGATCATGAAAGCCTTGACCCCAAAGGTGACTGTTGACTCATAATGTGTGGTGTTCACCATACATGAATATCATGCGTTGAGCCGTATCCAGCACTTTTAGCAACAGATTAAAATGTTACATCTTAGGACTCTATTTTCATTGGAATTTCATTTTAAATGTAAATGGTAGTGATTTTAAATACTGTATATTGTAATCTTGACGAAGTCATTCATTTGGTATGTTCTTCAAGGTCGAAACAGTATGTCACATTGCATGGCAAAGCTCAATGTGGGTGCTTCTTTTTGCGGCAGCATGCCTGTAATTGAAAAAAAAAACAAAGTGTGCGGTAGTGCGTCATTCCAATGTTAAATTGTATGGTGATATCAGCCTGCACATCTGATAGGATCAGCGATTGGCGAGTGAATTCAGAGTCCTGAGAGCATCCATGATATGTACATTTTAATATGGGCAAGCCTTCATTGGAATGCCGTTATCCCTTTAAAAGCCTTGGGAAATAGTCTGGGTATTTTTACCACTCACCAGACTATTTGCATTGATTAAATCAGCATCTCATTGTTCATGAATACCATATTGTTTCTATCCTCTACAAGTGGTTACATCATTCAATCAGAAACCACAAAACCTAATTTTCTGATTGTGATGCACCTAATAATCATTCATAGAGACAATCTTAAATGATTACTTTAAAGAGGTAATGTATTTATTTTGCATAAAAAAGAAAAGGTTTGTTATCTTGTTTTATTATATTTATTTATTTATATATTTATTTATTTTTAATAATATTTTTGAATACGAGTGCAAGTCACCAGTGGGACACTTATTAACTGCAATGATATACAGTTTGTGATTTATGGTGGAAAATATCCCTAAGATAGGATATGGAAAATTTTAGGAGTTATTCCCTTGTATTTCATTGCATTACATGTGACATTATGTCAAGTTGGATAAAAATAGGACATGGACATAGGAAGGGAAGGCAGAGTCTCTAACACGCATCACTTCAATTTGAACAAATGAACAAAGATAAATGGAAAAATAATGATTACACTATTACATATTTATTCTCACGCATTGATGTTGAAATCATGACACTCAAAAATGTTCATTAAATTAATAGTCCTACCCTGAGCTGCTTTACTACCTGTAATGTTATTCAAAAAACAAGCACCAAAAGTGCCTCAAATGCAAACAGAGGTATTAGAAAAGTCTTGTGCTCTAGTTAATATTGTTTTCCTTTATTTTGTTTTATCAGCATCAATATTTGATGTATGTATCGTTCACTAATCAAACATGGCAATTCTATGAAAGTGCTTGTAAATATATACACTTCTAAAAGTTTCATTATACAGTCAAAATATTCTTACACATCTCACCAGTTTCAAACTGGTGTCATTGTAAGAAAACTACATTATAGCTTCAAATCTGCCTTTTCAAATAGGCTGATAAGGATGATACTCTATTTGTGTTGATGCCACTAGAAAGGTTTTCATTTATAGAAAACAAGTTTGTTGCTTTTGTTATAGTTTGCAATGGAATACAAATGCTATGAATCATACTGAGATTTTCATATATTTTGGTTTCCGAATTGAGTTTAAAAAAAGGGTTGGAATATTAGAAATGTCATTGATACAAAGCAATAAGATTTGACCGAAAACTTGTCAAATGTTTTTTCTGTCTCAATAGCTGACTGTTAATCATGTCCTTGCAGTAATGATGGATGCTTGCAATCGCAGATTCACTTCAGTCACTTCATTAGCATGAGAGTTAACAGAACAAACTCATACAAGAGCCATGTCTCACGCCCAGGCATACGCATGCACATATTCACACACAATCATTCTCTCCAACATTGATATTGGCTATTTAAACTTATGTTGAAGCCTATATGTATCTTGCTTAGCACTTTCTTCTAAAGTGTTTCGTTGTTCTACTACATTTCTATTTGAGATGCTTGTATTAACGCCAGAGGTGGGTAGTAATGTGTGACATGCACTCCGTTAAATTTACTTGAGTAACTTTTTGAGAAAAATGTACTTCTAAGAGTAGTTTTACTAAGTTATACTTTTTTCCTTTTACAAGAGTTGTTACATTTTTCCTCTTTATTCGACATATTACATTAATTTATTTTTTTTTCGCCAACAATGCCAAGAGTAGCGCTACCGAATTCACCAATGAGACCTCGCAACAATAATCACATGACTCCACTATAACAATCAGACACAAGCTTGCCCTTCTATCTTCAGGCCAGCCTATTCAATCCTGTGGTGTCTTTAAAGGACCGTTAAAAGTATTTGATATAGAGTACTGCCCTCAACATGATTCGAAAGCACCTGTCTCCCAGTTTTTATTTGGCACCGATTGACCACGGAAAACCGGAGATATGATCCTTTTAATTTCAAAACAGTAATTATGAAGGAACTCTTCACTGTTCAAACTAGGAGCTATTTTCTCCACCAGAGGGCACTCATGTTCTTTGGATGAATAATGCTTCATTGATGTAATTTTTTTTTCTCTCTTCGGAATGCAATGATTTTTTTTTTTTTTTTTTGCATTTCTTTGGCTTAACGGGGTTGTGTTATGGCTTATTGTACAGTATAATTCTAACGACAGTTCATATCGATAGCTTTGTGCTCAGAAAAAAAATACCATTGTTTAAAAAAAAAAAAAAATCAACAAAAATATAAGCATTCACTCACAATGTTACTCATTACTTGAGTATTCCTTTCACCAACTACTTTTTTACTTGTACTTGAGTACATTTTTTGGATGACTATTTTTACTTTTACTTGAGTAATATTATTTGAAATAACGCTACTCTGATTAATGCTGTGGTCAAATTTTTGCAGGAAGAAAGCAAATCAGCTGTGTTAAACAACTTTTTTGACTAATACTTAAGAAAGGATTTCATTCAACCTCTAAGTTTCTACTGTGGTACAATTTTTGCAATTCTTCTGACTTGTCACCTGTTTTTGACAAAGAGTGCTGAAGCATTAAATCTGATGGGAGAAATTGACTGCGTAGACATAGAGCAGTGCTCCTTGTGTGATTTGGCTTACTTTTTGTCATGGTGATTATTATGACACCACATGGACTGTGAGAATCCTAAAATCTGTATGTATTTCTGAAGCGCTGCGTCAACCACATTATTAAAGTTATCAGCATCAAAGGGGTTCTGCTTATTGAAGAAATTAATTCAACTATAACTGGGTCAAGTACAATTGCAAACATTTAAGGACTGATGGTGTAAAAGAAAAATCCTTTTCTTCTTTTCCATACTGTGAGCAAGTAACCAATACAGTGCATGCCTGCTCTCATCCAAGAAGGAGGAGGGGTGAACTTTGCTCAAGACTGAAGCCAAATGGGCTGTGTACAGCATGTGCCAAGGTGAAGCCACTAACCCCCTGCCAAATGCCTGATGCAATTTTGCTGTGATAATGGTTCATTAAAATTATATGCGTCTACGGTAGCTTTGGTTTCAGCAAATGAGGCCTCTGTTACCCGTCAGAGCCCACAATTTCAAAAGGCTTATGCTGCCATACAGCAAGGATGACAGGTGCTTCTTTCCGAACTTCATTGCCAGAAGGACAAACACATTCTGCTATTTTTTTTTTACCTTTAGGCTGTGTCTCTGCCTTGCCGTTTTCGTCAACACCTTATCAGTGCTGCCATGTATTTTTTCAATGTCTTAAGATACATATCCCCATTGCAACAGCTGGGGGTTAGGGTAGTTTGCAATGAAAAATATGTAGCTGCATTTTTTTATTACTACTAGCTTTCCTGTGCTCTTTAATATATGACCTGTGTTGTTGAAAAAATGAAGCTTAACCCCACTGAATCAAGGAGGGAATCAATGCTTGTTATAGCTGAAGTGTGTGATTGGACCTTATTTACTGCACATACTTTTATTGAACTTTTTTGAAATTTTTGCAGCTCAAGTTAAAAAATCTCAAAAGCCCCTTTTACACATACCTGAACTCTGATTAATTGCCGGGATTTAATCGGGTAGCCCTTATGTGTGAAAGCCAATTTCCCGGGTCAACCAACACGGAGATGACACGGACATTTACCGGGTCACATCCTAGAATATTATCTGGGACTTACTCGGGGCGCGGCATGCGTGAAAGCAGCAGTTGAATTCCCGAGTCACAGCGCGAAGGCTGATTACATACCATATTTTTCAGACTATAAGTCGCAGTATTTTTCATAGTTTGGCTGGGGATGCGACTTATACTCTGGAGGGACTTACAGTGCCTTGCAAAAGTATTCCGCCCCCTTGAATCTTGCAACCTTTCGCCACATTTCAGGCTTCAAACATAAAGATATTAAATTTAATTTTTTTGTCAAGAATCAACAACAAGTGGGACACAATCGTGAAGTGGAACAACATTTATTGGATAATTTAAACTTTTTTAACAAATAAAAAACTGAAAAGTGGGGCGTGCAATATTATTCGGCCCCTTTACTTTCAGTCCAGCAAACTCACTCCAGAAGTTCAGTGAGGATCTCTGAATGATCCAATGTTGTCCTAAATGACCGATGATGATAAATAGAATCCACCTGTGTGTAATCAAGTCTCCGTATAAATGCACCTGCTCTGTGATAGTCTCAGGGTTCTGTTTAAAGTGCAGAGAGCATTATGAAAACCAAGGAACACACCAGGCAGGTCCGAGATACTGTTGTGGAGAAGTTTAAAGCCGGATTTGGATACAAAAAGATTTCCCAAGCTTTAAACATCTCAAGGAGCACTGTGCAAGCCATCATATTGAAATGGAAGAAGCATCAGACCACTGCAAATCTACCAAGACCCGGCCGTCCTTCCAAACTTTCTTCTCAAACAAGGAGAAAACTAATCAGAGATGCAGCCAAGAGGCCCATGATCACTCTGGATGAACTGCAGAGATCTACAGTCTGTCCATAGGACAACAATCAGTCGTACACTGCACAAATCTGGCCTTTATGGAAGAGTGGCAAGAAGAAAGCCATTTCTCAAAGATATCCATAAAAAGTCTCGTTTAAAGTTTGCCACAAGCCACCTGGGAGACACACCAAACATGTGGAAGAAGGTGCTCTGGTCGGATGAAACCAAAATTGAACTTTTTGGCCACAATGCAAAACGATATGTTTGGCGTAAAAGCAACACAGCTCATCACCCTGAACACACCATCCCCACTGTCAAACATGGTGTTGGCAGCATCATGGTTGGGGCCTGCTTTTCTTCAGCAGGGACAGGGAAGTTGGTTAAAATTGACGGGACAATGGATGTAGCCAAATACAGGCACATTCTGGGAGAAAACCTGTTGGTATCTGCACAAGACCTGAGACTGGGACGGAGATTTATCTTCCAATAGGACAATGATCCAAAACATAAAGCCAAATCTACAATGGAATGGTTGAAAAATAAACATATCCAGGTGTTAGAATGGCCAAGTCAAAGTCCAGACCTGAATCCAATCGAGAATCTGTGGAAAGAGCTGAAGACTGCTGTTCACAAACACTCTCCATCCAACCTCACTGAGCTCGAGCTGTTTTGCAAGGAAGAATGGGCAAGAATGTCAGTCTCTCGATGTGCAAAACTGATAGAAACATACCCCAAGCGACTTGCAGCTGTAATTAGAGCAAAAGGTGGCGCTACAAAGTATTAACGCAAGGGGGCCGAATAATATTGCACGCCCCACTTTTCAGTTTTTTATTTGTTAAAAAAGTTTAAATTATCCAATAAATTTTGTTCCACTTCACGATTGTGTCCCACTTGTTGTTGATTCTTGACAAAAAAATAAAATTTTATATCTTTATGTTTGAAGCCTGAAATGTGGCGAAAGGTTGCAAGGTTCAAGGGGGCCGAATACTTTTGCAAGGCACTGTATAATATAATGTGTTAATAATTCGACACATATCATTTCACATGTTATTTTGGTGTTTTGGAGTGACACTGATGGTTTGGTGAACTTGTTAGCAGTTTCTTTATGCTATAGTTATCTGAATAACTCTTAATAGAGCGATGTTATGCTAACATACTGGCCACATTAGCATTTCGTTATTCATGCATCATATAACATTATCATACTGTACACTTATTCATTATTACTATTTATGTTGTTCTCTATTGTATTTTTATTTCAAATTACCTTTCAAGATGACATATCTGTTCTATGTGTTGGATTTTATCAACTAAATTTCCCCTAAAAATGCGACTTGTACTCCGGTGCGACTTATATGTTTTTTTCCTATTCATTGGGCATTTTATGGTTGGTGCGACTTATACTCAGGTTTGACTTATAGTCCGAAAAATATGGTAATTATAATGGCTGGCCGATCGTCATTTCCTCTTTCTTCGCAGAAAGACGAAAAACGATAAATGAAACATCGCAATTATCAACATGACAAACTGGAAATCGCTAAATTAAACTGTAAACATAACGAAATTAAATTGCTACTGGATCATAGAGCCGAGGAAGAGACAATCCACCGTCCAGCTTTGGAAATGTGTGGTTTATTTCATTGCTGATGCCGACCAAAAATTACGTAATATCCGGGTTATAAAATCGCGCCAACCGCCTTTCCCGCTAGGAGACCATCGACTCGCCAACACGGGAACAGTCTGAAAGTGTTCAACCTGGGTAATTCTTGGGATATCTCCCCATGTCTGTAAAGCCATGACTTGTAAATCCTGCGTCACTTTACACGGGAATTTACCGGGATATAAGTCTGAAAGGGGCTAAGGTGTCAACTGTCTACTAGAAGTATTATCAACCATTTAACAGGACCCACTTTTAAGCAGTTGTGTTAAATTCCTGTGACACCCTAATGGGCAGAGCTCAATGTACAGGAACCTTAGGTTAAGTTTCTACATGCGTCCTATCAAGCTACTAAAGCTTGACTAAATTCTGCATTTTATTTTGGAGTGCTCCCCTTTTACACTTCCTCAAGTTTAATTCAAAGAGCTAATAAAAAAAAATATATATATATAATAATAATTATGTGTATCTGTACAGTGTAAATGCTTTCTCCAATAGCTTGCAAATACAGTACTGGTAAAGCAAAAACCACAAACCTTACCTCTCATGTAATACTGTATTTACAAATTCATTAAAGAGCAAAACAACACTGGTCTTAGTTTTATTGTAGGTCAAGGTCCAAATAGGCCTTTGTGTTCACGTTCATTTTGTGAAGACATTGTTAAAAAAAAAAAAAAAAAAAGACAAGACAAAAAATTAAATATACTGTATTTTTCGGTCTACAAGTCACAGTTTTTTTCATAGTTTGGCTTGGGGTGTGACTTATACTCCGGAGCGATTTAGGTGTGAAATTATTAACACATTATTATCATAAGCGGATTTTAGGGGGGGGGGCAGGGGGTTCAGGTCCCCCCCTGGTGGCCGGAAAGTGTCATTGCATGTAATTGACTTTCCTACATATATAAAAGTTGTAAAGCAATAAAACTGCAACAAAAATGAATGAAATGAACAAAAATATATATTAGTATTTTCATAATGGGATCAAAATTATTTTTCGAACACATCATGTGATGAGCAACTTAGACGGTCATTTGCTTCGCATATAAATTAAAAAAAAAAAAAAAATCAAATGATTTTTTTTTTTCTTTGATTAAAAATATATATATATATTTTTTTTTTTGGATTGAAGCAGCTTTTTTGGGGATTAAATGATTGAGACACAAACGTCCTACCCATAATATGGCCCAAACACAAAAAGGATTGCTTCAATCAAAGAAAACTTTTTCAATGAAAAATTAAGTGTTCAAATGCAAATTTTTTAATCTCAAATATTTTTTCGTAATCAAAAACTTTTAGCATCATTGATTTTTTTCTTTTTTTGATTGAAGTGATTTTTCTTTTTGAAAATATATATTTGTTTAGAGGCAACTTTTTTTGATTGAATAATGACAAAAATGTCCTAGCCAAAATGTGGCCCAAACACAAATCAACATTACTTCAATCAAAAATGTTGCTTGAATCAAAGATAAATAAATAAATAAATAGCTTTGACATGCATTTTTTTGAGTTACAAATTTATTTTTGCATTCAAACACTTTTTTTTTTGATTGAGGCGACTTTTTTTTTTTATAGAAAATATATATTTTGATTGAAGCAACTTTTTTTTTTTTAATTGAAGCAACTTTTTTTGATTAAATAATAAAGACACAAATCTACCTCCGTATGGCTCCGCCCAGGGGATACAATTTTTGACTGGGGTAACTACATTGGCATGACACTGGCGGGCGTACCATATTTAATGGATGACGATCTTGGCGAAAAGTATTGCCTAAGCAGCCTGATTTAGAATTCCCCTCAAGAATGATGGGAAACAAAAAACACTCATTGTGAACTTATTATTATAAATATTCTTGTAAGTTAATTTTATTGCTGACACTGCGTTTCGGGGTCATCAACATGTTGTGCCTCCCTGCCCCAAAATTCAAACTCCGCCAATGATTATTATATAATTTCACATGTTATTTTGGTGATTTGGAGTGAAATTGATGGTTTGGTAAACTTGTTAGTATGTTCTTTATGCTATAGTTGTCTGAATAACTCTTAATCGCTATGTTACGTTAACATACAGGCCACGTTCACATTGCATTGTTCATGCATCATGTAACATTATCAGACCGTAGACTTATTCAGCAAGTCGTTCTTTATTGTATTTTTATTTTAAATTGCCTTTCAAGATGACATATGTGTTCAATGTAGGGCTGTCCCAAATGACTAATTTTCTCCCGATTAGTCAGCCGACTATTTTTACGATTAGTCGACTAATCTAATAATGTATATATATATATATATATATATATATATTTTTTTTTTTACTAATTTAGCAATGAAATTTTTGTTGACGCTTATCAATTCACAAAAAACATATTGGAACACTCAAATTATTTATTAAAGTACAAATAAACACGTAAATAACAATAATAAATCACAAATAAACAATGAGTTCAAATGCTGATAGAATTAACTAGTGTAGCCTCCCGATTGAAAAGATGGTCTCTTAAACTGATGGTTTACAACTTTTATTCCATCCTTGATGTAAACACACTGTAAGAGCTACGGTGCACACAAATAAAGCAACATAATTAGAAATTAACAAAAACTTTTCACCTTTTTCCTTTTAAACCTTATTTATATATCAATGAATTGCCTATATGAATTGCATTTACCTTAATTTATTACCTTATCATTGACAATCTCTCCCTTGAGTGCAATCACTGTATATAATGTATATATTTATGACCTTTTAACCTTATATAATTTTCTATACCATAAAATAAACCATAACATGAAATAAACCTTTCAATTAGCATTAAGAACAATAGTAATAGCACTTATAGGCCCATTGTCAATGAAACATTATTATTTAGTAAGGCGACAGCACCCTCTGGTGTACAAAAAATGAAAAAAAAAAAAAAATTACAAACTGCGTGAAGGCGCTTGTGGTTTTTATTCACGGCCGACGTGCAGCCAAGCTTGGCATTGAAGAGACAGGACAGAAGAGTGTACTCTCCTTTGTTTCTTTGAAATAAGGCAATGTTTTGGACACTCTGGTGCGCTTTTTTTTGGCTTTGTGCCGCTTTCCCCGCTTGCAAACAGAGCATCCGACATTCAAACTTTCCACGCATATATTTTTTTAACCCTTCATTAACCGTCGACGGGATGTTGTGCTCGTCGACGGATTTACGTCATCGATGACGTCGACTATGTCGACTAGTCGGGACAGCTCTAGTTCAATGTGTTGGATTTTATCAAGTAAATTTCTCCTAAAAATGCGACTTGTACTCCGGTGCGACTTATATGTTTTTTTCCTATTCATTGGGCATTTTATGGCTGGTGCGACTTATACTCAGGTTTGACTTATAGTCTTATAATGCAATTTATACTCCGGTGTAGGGCTGCAGCTATGGAATATTTTAGTAATCCAGTAATCGACTGAAAATCCTATCGATTAATCGAGTAATAGGAGAAAACATATATTTTTTTGGGTAAAGAGCAGTTATAAATATGCATGAGAAAATAAGACATTTCATCTAATATTGAACCATTTTCAGTCAATCAATGTCAGTCAATGTCGATGTACATTGTTGAAAACAGCCAACAGTTGCCTCTCAGATGTGACTAGAATTAAAAAAAAGACCAATTCACTGCTTTCACTCCAAAAACATTTAGATTTCTTTTTAACCTAAAAATGCCATTACGCTTGATAACACACATCACTTACAAGTTAGGTGTTTTTCCCACGTGTTTCAATTGAATTTCCATTTGTGTCAAGCCATTTTTAAGTTCTAGTTAAGTTTTAAGTTAGTCTAAACTGTAAGTCCTGATAGGATTTTTAGTTTTTGCAGTGTTCATAATAAATGTATTGTAACATATCAGGTTATAATATGGCGGGGATATTTACATGTTTTCCTGAATGCACCGCGTGAAGTGCAGGGGTGAGGGAGGTGCGGGAGAGCGAGAGATGTGCCTTCCTGTTGTTGTTGTCATTCCATAAGTTCCCAAAAAATAAATAATTGCAACCTAACGAAGCGGGTGACTCTTTGTCAACGTTACAGTATGATACCTGCTGTATTGGAGCACATTAGGGACCAGTGCTACTTGGTGTTTTATCCAGGAATGACTACTGAGCTAAAATTGACAGTTAGCTTTATCATATTTTCATTTTACACCCTCATCACTCTACAGCGCTATGTTTTCACAGATTAAATACATCTGGTATGTAAGACAGTCTTAATTAATAGAAACCTAGCCCTCCGCAGTGCTAACGTTACGTGAGCGAGAGATAGTAACGTTAATCTTATTTATTAGCGCTGAGAAGTGTACTGCTTTAAGATGACGGCTGTTTACTAACACCGCTGACGCTGTCATTTTGCATCTAGTGTAACATACATGTGATATCTATGAGATGCATCAAATGCTACCTGCTACCACAGTAGCATCATGCGGACTAGTTTTTAGCAACGTCAGTGTAGTTTGTAGCGGCTGTCGGCTGCAGAAAGGTTTTTTATATTTTTTTTATTGCTTCTTCCTCTATGCACGTGACATCAGCGCGTTGTTCCGCATTAAAAGTAGTCGGGGCAAAACATGATGCTTAGAGCTGGGAAAATTAAACGATTCCTCGAGGTAAATAAAATTTACTCGGATCAGCTCTTAAACTCGAGTTACTTGAGTTGCTCGAGTATTCGTTTCAGCTTTACTCCGGTGCGACTTATATATCTTTTTTTACCTCTTCGTTGAGCATTTTAGGGCTGGTGCGACCTATACTCAGGTGCGACTTATAGACTTATAAAAATACGGTACATTGAGTTGGAAGTCATGTTATTTATATTTGAATATACTAGTATTAAAACATCATGTAGTGAATATATGGTATTTTCCATGATGGACATTTTTATTCCAATGTAAGCCTTATGAGCAGGTCACATCAGTTCAAATTGGCTGCATTACAGCTGCAACATAGATGTTTATTTGCTAGGGCAGACCAAAACACATTCTGTCTTTAAAATTCACTTGAACTGAGATGTTCTCTCTTACAGGCTGTTCACGAGCTGTATGATTAGCATTTACGTAATTTTCTGCCTCACTGGTATACACAAGCTTTCAGTTAATCCATCAACTATGCCCTAAAGCGAATGAAAATGCACAAAACACGTGTGATTCAGTGGATGATTTTCCCTTGCTCTTTAGTAGGACGATCAAAAAGCAGTGGGAGCAGGAATAGACACTGAAAGAGCTTTTTTAAGATGATGACATTTCTCTTTCCTTTTGTATTTTGATCAGCCTATCTATAGTTATGCCTTTGTTTTTAGAAAGGAGAGCCCGCTTTTTCTCAAATGACATGATAATAGAGGAGCCAATGAAAATTTGAAAGTGCAGACAAACTTTATAGCAATGAAATAGAATCAATCAGAAATTTTGATTATTTCCTTTTCCTTCCTGCTCTTTGTATCACTTCAAAGGTTCTCTATTAAATTGCACCAGTATTAAAACTAAGGTAGAGTAATTCTTTAAGGTTTTCGTACTACTTTTTCAACTATTGTTCACTTTCATTTTTTTGTAGCTTTTGTATGTGAATCGTTGTTCTTCAACTACCCATCCTAATTCTACAGATGCAATCCTGACAGAGCTGTATCAAGAGTTATAGATGTCATAATGTTTTTCTCAGGCAATTAAATTCTGCACATTAATTTGTATATCCAACATTTTATCTTTTACAATTATTAAACAACTCTGCAAGGACTGACTTTTTTATCAGCAGATGCATTGGTGTTTGTCACATTGACATAAATTCATACAATATTTAGAATAGTTTCATTTACCAGTATTTATTTCTTGGATATGCCTACCGATGCATCATCTAATTTTTTTAGGCAGTCCAATCGACAAATAGGAATGTAAGATAAATCCACCATATATTAAAACATTCAAGTGTATATATTAAAAAAAAGAAATAAATAAAATCAACATTTCTTCAGTTGTATTTTTAGCAAATGCAAAAGGATAGCTTTTCTCAGAATAAGACTGTTGAGAGAAACCAGGTGCAGTCCAGGAACTGAATGCATAATGAATTGCTTAGAAAATCAGATGCAGAATCCACACACATTTGCACAGCACCCATTTTGTACTAAATCTGGCCTTCATGTATAATATATTTTGTTCATGCAAATGAAACAGCAATACAAAAAGAAACACTTCAAATACTCATGTAATTAACCCTACAGTACATTCCTAAATTTAATAGTGAGTATAAGATGATAAGTATTATTAAACATGATTTTAATAATATCACATACCAATATAAATACAAAAAAATCCGTTAGAGTATATTGTCTTAAAGTCATTATATAATTGACAATTCTTTATTATTGCAAAGCAGGTAATTCAAAGCAAAACAGAACACACACACACACAAAGAAAATGATAAAATATATTAAACTGTAAAATTACAATTTATACAACGTATTGCACCAATGGAGTCTAACCTCAGAGGTAAATCTACAGCGGTGTAAAAATGTTTGGGCACCCATGATAATTTTCAAGTTTTATAATTTTATTTATTTGTCCATGTTTACTATCTATTATAAATAATCTATTTCATGGATCAGGAATTTCAGTTAAACATATCTTATAATGGAAATACAGTATTACAGTGTATCACAAAAGTGATGTACACCCCTCGCATTTCTGCAGATATTTAAGTAAATCTTTTCATGGGACAACACTGACAAAATGACACTTTGGCACAATTTAAAATAGTCTGTGTGCAGCTTATATAATAGAGTTAATTTATTTTCCCCCTGAAAATAACTCGAAATATAGCCATTAATATCTAAACCCCTGGCAACAAAAGTGAGTACACCCCTTTGAAAAAAAAAAGTACATCCTTAAATGTCCAAATTGAGTACTGCTCGTCAATTTCCCTCCAAAATGTCATGCAACTCGTTGCAGGAGTGCTGTCAGCATTGCTGCAGAGATTAAAGAGGTGGAGGGGGGAGGGGGGGGGTCAGCCTGTTATTGTGGTCCTTATTAACCGCAAAAAACGAGGGATCACTGTAGATCCATTGATTATATTTTGTAAATGTTTCAGATGCTTTGCAAATGTTCTTTCAGATGCTTTGGGCCACAATGTAAAGTATATCATGATTTGCAGACATAAATTATTTCTCAATAGCTTTCAGTTAGCCCTAACTGAAACTGTAATTATTGCCTTTTTGAAAAGAATTAGTCATTAGATGGGTTGAAACACTGTGTAGCCGTCACTTTTTCTCTTCAATCCTTTCCATGATAGCGTGATTAAAACATTCCTTATTCTATATGCTCGAGAATATCTGTCAGCAACAAAGACTAATTGACTCTATTGCAACATTTTTGTCATATTTTTGAAAATGATTACTTTCAAGTTGTATTGAGATGGCCATTTTGTTAAAATGGGGTCAACCTATAATTCCACATGATTGCCACATCCAAACTCAGCAGGGATATCAGTGTGAGTTTCAGAAATGCATAAATATCAAGATCTGACACCCAGCTAGGTGTGTAAATGTAATTTGAGAGATTTAACTGCTTTGGGATAAATCCAAGTGAAGATGCAAGGGTGGAAATGTTGTTCATTTTCCGAATTCCTTACACTGTAGAACCATGACTAGGCCCGGAGGACAAAAGATTCGTCACAGGCTTGCATAAATTAGGCAACAAATTTACAATGATTTATTGACTTAATATGTGGACGTGATTACGGCAGAGGAGCAGATTGGAGACACGCATGACTGGTTTTAGATTAGCTGTAGAAATGAGCGGCATTGCTCTTCTGAGAGTGCGTATCATGCATTTGTGCTTAAGTATCTGTGTGTTTGCAATGAATAGTAGGGAGTGTGTTCAAGATAGTGCCGTTTCCTTATGCTAATGCCGCTGCACTGAGCTGTCCCTCAGGGTAAATCCATCTTCTGTTCAGATTCTGGTCAAGCCCAGGGCACACCCACTCCTATCAGATGAAGAAACGGGGTTGAATGTGCTGCTCTGGGTTAGTGTACCATGTTAGATATCTATCATGTGTACATGTGGATTTTTGTATTTTCTTTAACTTTGTGACTCCCTGTGTGGTTGTTCATTTTTTATCAGAGTGACATATATCAGAGGTGTTCAGACTACAGCTCAGGGGCCTCTCACAGCATTTTTTTCACAGCCCATGGCACATAGTCTAAAAATAGCCTGCAACCCCCAAAAAAGGGGGAGGAGGACATTATGGCAAATATGGGTGTTAAAAAAGTGGAGTGTTCATATTTCTCATGGATATGATGCCCCTGACAACTACTATGTCTGCTAACTCTTATAATAACCTTAAAAAGCGTTTCCTATGAAGCTCTTTCATAAAAACATGGTAAATAATGACAATTCAGCCCAGAAAAGAAAGTATGTTGCTGTTGTTGTAATGTTCTGTGTATACTGTGTGTACTATCTGCTCTTGTTTTGAGTCTTATGAGTCCCTATTTCTGTGACCGGTGCTAGTCTCGAGTTATTTGTCAAAAATCAGAATGGTTAGCCAAATGCGCAGCAAGGATTGCTAAATTCGAGATACACCAACTTTTCCATCAACTGCTGTTTACTACATCTCTCTCTCTTAATGTGGAGATGCAATTTAGCTGCTGCTTAGTGTAAGCACTGGATTAGTGTAATACACAGCATCCGGCCACACCAACTACTCGACTTATCTCCAAAACAGCATTTTTTTATTTTATTTTAACGATAACTAATTGTACAAGTACTGTATTATAAATAGGGGTGTGACAAAATATTGAAATGGTGATATATCGTAATACTTTGTATCCCAAAAGGTTATCGATATGATACTGTCAAGAATCGGGATATCATTTTATAAAGGCGTCAATGTTTAAAAAAGGAAAAAAAAAAAAGAAAAAAAGAACCATCAAGTTGCTACCAAAATCTTCCACCATAATAGTGTCTCAGTTAACTCTAAGGCTGCCAGTGACGGTGCTCGACTCTCAATCCATTCAAACTGGGAACGTTCGTTCATTCAAAAACAGAGCATTCACAGTCATTCGGTCTGATTTTCGGGGGATTTACAGGTCATTTCCTGTTGAGTTCCTATTCATATTCATTTGGGTGATTCCCAGGTCACTTCCTGTTCTGTAACTCAAAATAAACAGGATGTGACCCATAAAATACCCCCAAATTAACAGGAAGTTACTGAAAATCAACAGGTAAATGACCTAAAATGGTCCAAAATTACCTCATTGCCTGGCATTGGCTGCCACTGATGGCCATAGAGGTTCAATCTGTTTGACGTGGGAGGGATGAACAAATGTTCATTCGCTGCCACACTCCCAGTTCAAATGGATTGGATGTCTGCTAGTGATAAACTCATTCCAATTCACGGCAGAAGCTTGTTTTTCAGTTTATTAGTTCTTTGTAGAATATCCTAGAATGATTTGCTTACCAATGTATCGATAATTGTTGTATCGCCATATCGTCAGATCATCGTTATCGTAAGCTTTGTATCGCAAATCATATAATATCGTGAGGTAACAAGAGGTTCCCACTCCTAATCATAAAGACAATATTTTCTTCACGGGTTCGTTTTGGTGGGTTTAAGATATTAAAATTGTAGAATGTCAGAGTGGCCCATGCATCCTTTGATTTTTCTGTATGCTGGCTTTGGAGGAAAGGTTTGTTACGCCCCTAGTGTGGATGTATCTTGCAGAGGCACACGGTCAAGGTAGATAGAGCACTACCTTTATGACTTTACTCTTTGTTTTCGTTGGCATGCAATTCAAGCCATTCCATGAGACATAACGTGCAGCATTGTCTCCAGTGCAGTGACCGGCCCACACAATTGCACTTACTGTATCCTTCTTTTTTTCCCCTCCTTATTCATCTAATTCTTTTCCTGTCCGTCCGGGTTATGTTCTGGCCAAAGTAGTTTTACAGTAATGTACTATGTTACAATGAGCTATAATGCTGCAAAGTAAAAATGACAGGAGGTTACTCCATTATACTGCACCAGAAGGACAAGCATATGTTGCCATTTTTCACCTTTGCCATTTCCATCTTTTTTTTCTTCAGCTTGTTTTTGTGTGTAGAGTGCCTCAAAGCTTTTGGATGTAGCTAACATGTGGCAAAGCTATATATGAGAGTAAACACATGCTTTTTTGTTGCAGTATCCTATTAAAGATTTACAGTTTAGAACAATGATGCTTAAGATGGAAGCTTTGTGTACATGTGTTTAAAACAACGGCCGCATTTTACAAGTTATTATAAGGTAATATTACTTTTGTTACTTAAAAAAAGCTTTCACATTTTCTTTGTGGGGTGAACTTGTGGTGTATTCCAGTAGCAAGTAACCCAGTAATGTCAGGTTTTATTGTTATGGTCATTCTAAACTGTAGTCAACACATTGGCTGCCATTGAGGGCAATATACGTCCAATCCATTTGAACGGATTGGGCTGGTAGCGAGTGAACTAAAACGAATTTGCTGCCTCTCTGCACTAAATTATTTGACATTAATTAGTCACAAACTAATTTAAATTCACAACATAAGAATGAAAAGTATCACACGATTGGAGGTATATCATCACCAGTGCCACTGAAAGGGTTAATTAAACAGGTGCCACAGATACAGGCATGATGTGATGTGTTTAGTTTACCAGAGCACCACCTTATTTTGGTGAAAATAAAAATGGTCGTATTAATTAAAATCCTTTGCATCAATGTGTAACAAGAAAATAATTTATTTAATGCCCAAATTACTTTCGTCTACGAGGACTGAATGGTCTTCAACCTTTTCTTGTTTTACTGCCTTCTACATTGTAGGTTAAATGCTAGTGACATCCCTTACTCGACTCAGACTCAAACCAAAAAATCGAGGATTAGGTGCATTAAAGTCAAGGAAGATCTGACAGGGCTACACAGCATTCTCACACACAAGCAGCATCAGCACCTTTAAGCAAATACATAAAGAGGCTATGTATGGAACATTGAAAAAAAAAAAAAAAAAAAAAAAGATTATTTATTGTATGAGATCACCATTTGTAAAAATACTATATTTACAGATAAAACCTCTCACTCATTTAACATGAAATGAATTTAATATTGCACTTTAACTTATACCCTGGGAAAACAAAGAAACATTGGCTAAATTTAAAAAGAATTGGCTAACCGAGCATAACTACTATTTTAGTGTTATCACAATATATGTTTATACAGTACATGTTTTATATAAAATATTTGACTTCATGTCAACCATATTGTTTATAATGGGGCAAATGCATTATTTCATTCATTCATTTATTCATTCATTTTCCATCCCGCTTTTTCAAGTTTTACAAAATTAAAAATAATTAAATTGTTTCTATTACCTAGTATAAATATACCCCATTCATTAAACCTGAATTTTAATTTTGCACAACAAACTTTTGAGTGTGGGAGTAAACTCTATCTAAAAATAAATAAATAAAAACTCATATACTTTGTACATTCATCTTCTGTACCGCTTATCCTCACAAGAATCACAGGATGCTAGAGACTATCCGGGCTAACTATGGGTGGAAGGCAGGGTACACCTCTAACTGGTTGCCTGCCAATCGCTCGGCACTTAGACCAGCCACATTTTATACTCACACTAACAGCCAAGTACCCAGAGAAAACCCAATGCAAGCACGGTGTTAACGTGCCAAGTCCACACATGAAGGCAAGAGCCCTTGATCTCAGAATTTGACGCGATCATGCTAAATACTCAGCCACATTTTGAAATTCTCAGTACATATTCCTTTTGTATGCATTAATTGTGTGAACATTTTCCTACTTAGTGCACACACAAAAAAAGCAACTCAACTTTATTTATGAAGTAGCTCAATGCAAAGTGCTGAAAAGTGAACATAAAAACATAAAATAGACAAATGAGGACAGCTAAAAAGATCATTTTTGCATGTGAATGCTGGCACCACTGTTGAAGCAATGATGACTCCACTGATAGGCAAAGCTGATGTAAAAACTGAAAAGTATAACTTGTAGCTGATTAATAACTGGATTTAAAGAGCTCAAAGCAGGTCAAATGTTAAGAAATGCACATATCCACTACTGCTTGAACATAATCTAGCTCCTTAGTTTCCTGTTTTACATTATTGGATGAACTGTTTAATCCAGTTGTGTATGAATATTGCGACTGCTAAGGTCAGACACACCTGATTTAATCAGTTTGAATAATATGAGTGTGCGTGAGTCATACCGAACCCAAAGTTTAAATAAAATTAAAATAAAACAAACAAAAAACAGCTTGGTGCCTTCTGTCATTTTAGATTATTGTAAAGGGAAAAAAATCAATTATACCTCATCATAACCTAGTTTTAAGTTTAGTTTAAAACAGCAATAAAAAAAAAATCAATTATACCTCATCATAACCTAGTTTTAAGTTTAGTTTAATAGAGCAAATTATTCTTTTTCAATTACTACAATGAATAAAATTAAAAATCAGCGTTATCTGGCTTTTTAAAGTGTGTGTTTTTAATTACATATGATCTTTGTTTCTTTTGCTTGCAGTGTTATTTGGCCAGTTTGTGGTGTTTCAAACATTGCCGAGTGACGTTGTGGAGATCTATGATGGATCTACCACCGATGCATCGCTTCTCTCATCGATTTATGGATCCCATTCAGGTAAAAATATGGGTGACTTTTGTAGTTCTTGTGTCGTTGTATGTTTTACTGTAACAAAGCCTCACAAAACTATGCAAATAAAATATCTTGAACACTTTATCATTTTCATTCACCTCCATTCATACTGCTTCAGTAATTTTAAAAAATAAATAATAATACTGTAATGCTCCAGTAATGTTAATAATAGTAATAATACTGTAATAGTAATCATTAGTCAACCCATGAATCATGTAATAAAATATAGAGACAAATGTGTGTTATTTTTTCCCCTTGTCTGTTTCCATATCTGATCTGTCTTTACATTACAGGGGAGACACTCCCTTTGAGCTCAGGAAATAAGGTAACACTTAAGTTTACCTCAAATGGAACGGACACAGCAAAAGGATTTCATTTTGTTTACCAAGGTAGGACTTCTCCTCAGAAACTGTTTCCGAATTTTTTCATGTGCTGTCCTAATTGACCCTGAAAGTGCAATGACAATATTGCTTCCTTATTTATTTATTTTTTTTTAAATTATTTTTTTTTTTAATAATATAATTTCACCTGGCACACTTTCTATTATGGCAGATAACAATAGCAAAGCAGGATGCTGTGCTGTCAAAGTGCTTATCCAGGCAGACTAGAAAACAATAATGCACGACACAAGTGAAGACTACTGATGTTCTAACCATTCCCCTCTGCCTCCTTTGTCTTTCTGTCTCATCCTCCATTGTCTCTGTGTCAATCTTGCCTACCCACTCCTCTCCCATCGCTATCTTTGTCTACTCCTGCTTTCATCTCTTTCCTAGCCGTCCCCAGGACAAGCTCCTCTCAGTGTAGCTCTGTCCCGGAGCCCCGTTTTGGGAAGCGTATTGGGAATGACTTTGGCACAAGTATGGTTGTGCTCTTTGAATGCAATCCAGGCTATACGCTGCATGGCGCCAGTGCCATCAAGTGTGAGGCTGTGCCCAATGCTCTGGCCCAGTGGAATGGCACTGTGCCCACATGTGTTGGTAAGTGGCCTCATCCTCCACTCTCTATTCTTTCTCCACAGTCACACACCGATGGAGCTTATGTCAGTCACCTGTTTCAAAACACTTTTTTGGGTGGGAATAAAAAAGTATGATATCTTTAAAACAAAAGCACATTTAAAACAATTACATGTGAAGTCACTCATGAACCTGATGTATTTTTTGTAATATTGCTTATATGTGTATAATATGTATGTATATGAAAGAATTAACGCATTAATGAGACAACATATGGCTTTTATCGTGATTACCAACATACGAGTGTTTTTATCCACTAATATTTTGATTTCATTATTATCTTTTGTGAAGTTAACTATACCAGAATTAACAAAGGTCTCGCCATTGTTTGGCATGGCATAGTCACACCATTTGTGTGACATGCATGCTGTGTCAGCAGCATCCACAGTTACCAAAACAAGCGTATTCAGCAAGACTTTTATTCTGGTTGACAAGGACAATGAAACTGAATGGTGGACATATGGATGAAAAGTGGCCGTGTGCCAGCCAATGAAATTTCTTAGTTGCGTGCGGTAGACCTTGAGTCAGGGATCGTCAGATAACACAGCTACATAAGGAAAAGCAGTACAATAACCACAACCATTTCAAACATTGCTATATTTAGCTGGAGGTAAATTTTCGCTCTAATGTATGGGTTCGGATCGTAAAAAATGGCATGAGCATCACTGTAATACTGTACAAGTTTTAAACTGCTGTAACATTTTGCATTTTTTTGATTAAACAGATAGTTGTGACAAATATGATGTGCCGTGAAACACAGAATTTACGATGATAGAGCTCTGTTACATAAACATAATTACATGACTTTTCCTATTGACATGAAAGAACAAAACACTTTTTTGGCTCAGTGATGATTAATTAATCAATTAATTAATTAAAATAATTATATTAATTAATTGTGCAGTGTAAATTGATGCTTTTCTGTTGTTTGTGGATAGGTTAAAATGAAATTTGGTAGGTATATGCCAGAAATGGATACGCATTGATCCATAGCGCCCAATTTTCATTACTACTATTATTATTATTATTTTATTTTTATTTTTTTAATTTTGTATCAGGGCTGATTAATTAATTGCAGACATACAGTATTGTGACTGCACAGTAGGGCAAATAAGTATTTAGTCAACCACCAATTGTGCAAGTTCTCCTACTTGAAAAGATTAGAGGCCTGTAATTGTCAACATGGGTTAACCTCAACTATGAGAGAAAGAATCTGGGAAAAAAAACAGAAAATCACATTGTTTGATTTTTAAAGAATTTATTTCCAAATTACAGTGGAAAATAAGTATTTGGTCACCTACAAACAAGTAAGATTTTTGGCTGTCAAAGAGGTCTAACTTCTTCTAACGAGGTCTAACGAGGCTCCACTCGTTACCTGTATTAATGGCACCTGTTTTAACTCATTATCGGTATAAAAGGCACATCTCCTCTTGGTGTAAAGCAGTGCTTCTCAATTATTTTCTGTCACGCCCCCCCCCAAGGAAGATGTAAATGTTTCGCGCCCCCCCTAAATTCTGCCGCCACTGTAAATAGTATCATTTGTCTATAAAATTACTATTATAAATACGCATCTGCCTAACATTGACTCCTTTTTTTCTAATAAAGAAAAAAAGTAACATAGATCAACTTATAATAAAGTATAACTTTATTAACATGGTTTTGTTTGTAACAGAGAAGACGTGCATCAATTTGCCTGAATTTGAAAAAAAGTCACATCCAAACTGTAAAAAATACACTCAAGGTACATTTTTGACCATTTGATACAGAAAACTAAAATGTAATAAAATCAGTAAATAATAACAAATTAAAATTGATTAGAAACATTCACTCATGAGGACAATATGCCAAAAACATGTGACCAAAAAAACAAAACTGAATAAAAGAAAAAAAAGAGTGTCCTTGGACAGGACAGTTTTTATTTTTGCTGCTCACAGTATTTACCTCCTTTGCAATGGTGTGGAGTTATTTTGCAATGAGCATGCTAACAATGCTCTCTGGTTTACTGATATAACACTGACAAAGCAGGACGATTGTTGGCAACATTCGGCACGTTTTCACTGGAAAACAATCAAGCGGCTTATCAATGAGATTGGGGCCTAATGTCTTTAAGTTGCGTCTTAATTGATTTGGCTTCTGGCTGTCCGCTATAATTATTTTTAGACACAGTAAACAGTGGTCTTTCCTTATCACACACTGTATTAAAAGTCAAAGCTAAAAGGCAAACGGCACAAAAAAGTGCATTCTCGGCGGCCGTGGTAGAACCGTAGGTGAGAGCGGTCGTCGTCCAAGCCGAAAATGGCACTTCTCGGGCGGCGACGTGAGAACCGGACAAGACAGTGGGTCGCTGCGTGAGTGAGTCCGGTCGGAAAACGGCTTTCGAAAACGGCGGTGGCACAATGCTCTTCATATCTGTTTTCTGCGTGTGCTGAGTGCTCTTCCTTAGTTCAAAAATACTGCGCGCACTCTGAAAATGAGAGCGCCACTGCCACCTACTGAGTGGATGTGCAAGTACACTTTATTCCAGTACGGCAAAAAAAAAAAGCATGTTCCCCGAGGTCACATGCGCCCCCCCTGGCATCGCTCTGCGCCCCCCCAGGGGGGCGCGCCCCACTATTTGAGAAGTACATGTGTAAAGAAATCAACTGTGGGAGCAATTATTAGAAAATGGAAGGCATACAAGACCACTGATAATCTCGCTCGATCTGGGGCTCCATGAAAAATCTCACCCCGTGGCGTCAAAATGATAACAACGGTGAGCAAAAATCCCAAAACCACACGGGGGGACCGAGTGAATGACCTTCAGCTGGGACCACAGTAACAAAGGCTACTATCAGTAACACAGTACGCCGCCAGGGACTCAAATCCTACACTGCCAGACGTGTCCCCCTGCTGAAGGAAGTACATGTCCAGGCCCGTCTGCGGTTCGCTAAAAAGCATTTGGATGATCCAGAAGGGGACTGCGAGAATGTGTTATGGTCAAATGAAACCAAAATAGAACCTTTTGGTAGAAACACAGGTTATCGTGTTTGGAAGAGAAAGAAGACTGAAATGCATCTCAAGAACACCATACGCACTGTGAAGCACGGGGGTGGAAACATCATGCTTTTTGGCTGTTTTCTGCAAACAGACCAGGACAACTGATTTGTGTAAAGGAAAGAATGAATGGGGCCATGTATCAAGAGATTTTGAGTGAAAATCTCCGTCCATCAGCAAGGGCATTGAGGTGAGACGTGGCTGGGTCTTTCAGCATGACAATGATCCCAAACACACAGCCAGGGCAACAAAGGAGTGGCTTCGTAAGAATCATTTCAAGGTCCTGGAGTGGCCTAGCCAGTCTCCAGACCTCAAACCCATAGAAAATCTGTGGAGGGAGTTGAAAGTCCGTGTTGCCCAATGACAGCCCCAAAACATCACTGCTCTAGAGGAGATCTGCATGGAGGAATGGGCCAAAATACCAGCGACAGTGTGTGAAAAGCTTGTGAAGAGTTACAGGAAACGTTTGGCCTCAGTTATTGCCAACAAAGGGTGCATAACAAAGTATTGAGATGAAATTTTGGTATTCACCAAATACATACTTTCCACCATGATTTGCAAATCAATTCTTTAAAAATCAAACAATGTGATTTTCTGTTTTTTCTTCTCCACATTCTGTCTCTCATGGTTGAAGTTTACCCATATTGACAATTACAGGCCTCTATAATATTTTCAAGTGGGAGAACTTGCACAATTAGTGGTTGACTAAATACTTATTTGCCCCACTGTAAGTAAGAAGTGCTCTTCGTCACAGACTTCTGCCTGTATAACAAATATTTTCAAACACTATCTGCTAGTGTTTGCCTTGCAATATGACTGTCGTTGTAGGCTATAGTTGACCATATTGGATGTTGGTTATGTTCATAATGTGATTATGTGCATCGTTGCTGCGTGAGCAAATTATAAGATCATAAAAAATATGTTGTGAGAACTGCCAGTAGGGGTATAATAAGAGTCCATCCTAAACCTTCAATCCCTGGTGGATTTCATGGATTTCAACTAGTGTTGCACCGATACCATTTTTTGGGCCCGATACCGATACAGATACCTGGCTGTGTAGTATCGGCCGATACCGATACCATTCCGATACCACTCTGTTTGCAAAAAAAAAAATATATATATATATATATATATATATATATATCATGGCGGTTTCTAATTCATAAATGTAGTATATGGACTACTATATGGACTACTTCATAAATGTAGTATATGGACTACGCGTCGCTCTGGGCGCGCGAGAGTTGGCATGGGATCTAACATAGGACATCTAGGTTGCTATCTGATGATATCTAGTGTGCGCGCTGCGCCACTTGAGTGTTTTCTGGCCACAGAAGTCACTTCTGCTCATTACTGCACAACACCAGCATATGGCAATAGACTTTCATAAACAGGACGAGTTTGAAGTACGGCGCTCTTAATCTGCCACTCATTGTTCATCATGAAACCATAACCTTTCTGATCCCATCGGCACCACAACAGCAGGCGTTAGCTTATGCATGCTAATCGTTTGTGAATGCCATGTTAGAAAAGCAGCGTAACATCGTGGATATGCGTTGTAGTGAACATTCTTAATATTGAAGACGAAGGTGTTATTTACGTTTGGTAATTTTGAGAGAAAGACATACAGATGTCATTCATCGGGATTTGGGAAGTTAGCTCACATGGGGAGGACAGTTCATTTGCGCTCAAGTGATGCAAGTAGATGGTATCGGCGCCCTAAATGTTGGTACTAAAGGAACCTGTGTTTTAAATAACCTGTTATATGATTAATCCTCAAGGTTCCATTCGTGTTCGTTTTTGTTAAAGGACTCCAATAACGATGACATGTTCAAAGTCAACAATGTATTGCCCTAAGTTAATGACAGAGGAGTTCTAAGCAGCATGCTGGGTCAGTGAACTACTCCTGGTCCTAGCCCAAAAAAGATCGGAGTAGACTGACAAAGTCTTTCCGACTTGCCCAGTATTTTATACATGCGAGTGAAGAACTGAGGATGTGTGTTCATGTGAGTTCATGTGATTAGAGTCATTATGTCCATGGAAATCCCGGTCATTATTGTCACATGTGATGAATGATAATCAAAGACGTCTGCTGTCGATATGGCCGAAGTGCTGGACACCCCCACGTTGTCGTCCGGCCTGAAGACTGTTGCCCTTTGTTGTCCTCTGGTCCTAGGGAGCTTCCAAAGCGAATGGCCTTCCTATGGCCCGTTGACCTTTTGCTGCTACCTCCCTCCTGACCGCCATCAAGAGTCCCAAGTGGTCTTTTGTCAAAGGGTCCCTGTGCCTATAGAAACAGTCTTAACATCCTTGTAGCAATTACATTTCATTGTTTCGTTCTTATAATTTTGGTATTAAATATAAGCTATTTAATTTCACTTCCCTTCAGTACTCGTCGATACCGATACCACCAATTTGGGCCAAATCGGCACCCCTGCCGATACTGGTATCGGTATCGGTGCAACTTTAATTTCAACTGGTGATGACGCTCACTAGCAGGTTCGAAACAGTACGTCTGCACACCAGTTATCACCAAGGCAACTGTAAAAAGGAACAGGGTGACAAAAGACAGGAGTTCAAAAGAACAAAACTTGGTTTTTAACATTTTCTGGCTTCCCTTTACTTATCAGTGATTGACTTATTTTCTTTATTTCACTCATATATTTGCTACGAATTGTGAGCTGAAGTATTGTCCTCCTCCGTATCCCCAAGCAATTGGCCATCAATACAAATACTGTACAAATAGCTACTTATTTGGATTCACCACACAAGGTCGAAAAAGAAAACAATATTATATTGTCCTGACATACAGTATGTAGTTTTCTATGTTCAAAGATGATAGTGAAATGTAAACAATGGTGTAGTCTTGTAAAGTTTTGAGTTGACTAAAGCATAAGTGGGGTCTTGCGTACCGACATTATTCACTTTTATAATATCATGTGATTTAGCACTAAATGTACATTAATAATTATTATAAAATCATGTGATTCAGCACCAAACGTATATGTACAGTAAAATATCTTTAGTATCATAATACTTATACACTGCTGGCCAAAAGTATTGGCACCCTTGCAATTCTGTTAGATAATTCTCAATTTCTCTCAGAAAATTATTGCAATTACAAATGCTTTGTTAGTAAGTAATATCTTCATTTATTTTGCTTGCAATGAAAAAAGCATTGCCCCACTCAAGTTCGCGAGGTGAATTCTTTTATGAGGTAGTGGTCACTACACTGATCCCCCCCGGAATTCACCCACACAGGACGCCAGGCGTAACCCGATTTAACGGAACGGAACGGTCGGGTTGCACTGCCAAGGCAACATCCGCGGCCACAACAGCGTCATCTTTCAGTTCAATAGTTTAGTTATTTGTAAATAAATTGTTAGTTTTCTATCAAAAGCGCTATTTGTCTTGTTGTTTATGTTATTTTGTAGAAGGAAAACATTATTCAGATATTTGGTACCGTATGTCACAAAAGCAAAAAATAGCTGTGTTAAAGTCAAAGTTATGTTTGAAATGTATGCTTTTACAAAAAGCTCAATTTCTCTGTTTTTTAATCAGAAATGGGAGAATTGCTCCGACTAAGCTATTTTGTAACGCTGATTTCTAAAGAAAGGAAAAAGATTTAGGGCTGTCAAACGATTAAAAATTTTAAATTAATTACAGCTTAAAAATTAATTAATCGCAATTAATTACAATTCAAACCATCTATAAAATACGCCACATTTTTCTGTAAATTATTGTTGGAATGGAAAGATAAAACACAAGACGGATATTTACATTCAACATACGGTACATAAGTACTGTGTTTGTTTATTATAACAATAAATTAACAAGATGGCATTAACATTATTAACATTCTGTTAAAGCAATCCATAGATAAAAAGACTTGTAGTTCTTAAAAGATAAATGTTAGTACAAGTTATAGAAATTTTATATTAAAACCCCTCTCAATGTTTTCGTTTTAATAAAAATAGTAAAATGTTCAATCAAAAATTAAACTAGTAGCTCGCCATTGTGGATGTCAATAATTACACAATGCTCATGTGGTGCTGAAACCCATAAAATCAGTTGCACCCAAGCGCCAGCAGAGGGCGAAAAAACACCAAAAAACACAAGCAACAAGTGTACATTACACTGTGCTGTCATTTTAATCTGTTTGAGCGGGGCATGTGCGTTAAATGCGTCAAATATTTTAACGTGATTAATTTAAAAAAATAATTACCACCCGTTAACGCGATAATTTTGACTGCCCTAAAAAAGATATGAACTAACTGTTTTCCCTGCTTTTTGGTGGGTTCCATGTTTATATAGCAAAAGAACAGAATTTTCTGTCTGCCTTGCAAAATCAGTCAAAATCCAGTAAAACGGCTGGGAGTGAAGGGGGTTTCTCCGGTGAAAATGGTTGGGAGTGAATGAGAAAAGAGACGTGTTTTTGATCATTGTTATTTAATACTTATTTTGGCTGAAAAGCACAGATGAAAATCTTTTTTATTTGTTTTTTTTTTTTTTTTTTTTTTTGCCCAAAACACTTTTGCTGGGTTAAAGAGCACACATGCTTCCATGGTTGTACTGTTGATTTTCTTGTGGAGAATAGACTACTAAGTTCCCATGTAGCGAGACACTAACAAAATACTCTACAGTCCACATTTAAAAATTTAAAGCATCCCAGATGATCTTTCCCAGACTCTTTAAACTGGCACTTACCACACTCCTTGGGAAATAATTTACAATCAATTTAAGTGTCTTATTATGTCAGTCCTCAGTTAGGTGAAATTAACAAGAATATTTTACTGGAGGAATAAAAGGGAGAAGTAAAACACAGCATTATACTGTATATATACTTTATTTTTTTAATTTGTTATTATTTATTTATTTTTAATTTCTGGCTCATCTTAAATGCTTAGGTAGTAGAGCATAAACAAATACTAAATCATTTATATTGTGGAAAATTACAAATGCCCAGACATGCATAAATGTGCAGCTTGCTCTGATTCATTTTCAGCAAGCCAGCACCATGGAATTCACAGCGACACTTGTGTGAACAATTTAGCAGCACCAGACAGATTATTTCTATTTCATACGTCTTAATGTAATTTTTCCTGATGACTTGTCAGCTGACAATATGCTCGTCCAAAAATGAATACAATCCTTCCTCTTCAGTCTTTTCCCATGCAGTATTCCTTTTTAATTTTCAAGCATTTTTTGCTAAATGATACATTAAGACAATGGATAACAAAATATAAAGATGCAATAAAACAGGTGTAAACTTAAATAATAAGATAATTAATAACGCAGACAAATATAAATAATATAATTTATTGATTAAATTATCTAATTAAACATCACTGTGAAAACACATGAGACAGTGCAAACAATGTCTCATAATATGAAGTCTCCATGCTTGTCTACGTGCAGTAACTCTGAATTATGAGTTTGTCACAGATTGAGATGGGTAGGGAGCTCTCATACTTTTATGAGCCTCATGATTTCTAATCTCGCGCTACAAATTATGTGAAGTGACAGCTCAGGGGACTCAAAGGAGCAGTTAAATCAAAGTGAAATTGCAAGTCTTTCCTTGAAATGCATCTGCAGTTTCCTGTTAAGATTTTGGCCTCACGTTAGATGTGTTTTGGAAGTCTTGAAACCTACAGTTAACCTCTTCCTAAACGGGACTCAAGGGACAAATCCAAAACATGTATCCTTAAATGTATTTGACCAGCTGGTGTTAAGGGTAATGCACCAGAATATACACATTTATAAAGTGTGTTCAGACCCCTAAAGAAAAGCCTTTTACCTGCGATTAATGGCTGTCTCATCCACCACCAACTAATAGATTCTCTACGTACTTATGTATTTGGTCTTACCCAAATTAAAAATTCTGGCAAGCATAATTTGATAATGGTGAACAATTTTTATCAAAGTGTCTAATGAGAGTGGATTCATACCACTCAAATCAGCTGGAGTTGAAGTGTACAATGTACAGACAACAAAACATTCAATGTCCAAGGTATTTAACTTGTATCGTAGAGTTAAAAAAATGTCTGCTTGGTCTGATATAAATCAATTTTATTGCCAAACACGAACATCAGGCCTCAGCTATAAATAACATTACCATGGCATCATGACTTGATAAAATCATGAGATCCCATACTGAATGGCTGTGTCATATATTTGAAATAGATTTTCTTTCATGTGGCTTGGAGGAAAAGTAATTTTTTCGTCTCTCGCTAGGTTTCTCCCCCTCACTTATTGATAGTTAGCGTTGTATATCCTTAATAACATTTTAGATCTGATAATTATATATACAGAGGGATGCAAAAGCAGATTTATATTACCAGTTGTAGAATCAGAAATCAACAATCATATCAATTCACAAAATTGTTTGATGATGTATTGCTTTGTTGTTTTGTTTTCAAATTACTGTATATGAAGGCTATCGGTTGAATCAGTTTTTTGTTAAAATTTCATCACATTACATAACATTTACTTCAATTAAAGATGACTAAATTTAGAAACATTTACGTATGTAACATTCAAGTAAGTAGAATTCATTTATGACTACCGTTATTCCTGTAAAAGCATTGCTAAGTAGAGGGAAAACATATAAGGGGTTTAAAAAATCAAACCATGTACACAATAGAGGCTTGTATCGTATGATACATGATATATTTTGTTATATTGTGCATCAATAAACAGCAGTGACAAAAAACAAAGTATTTGTTAAATGTAGCATAGTTTGGCAAAATGCATAATCTGCCTAGCTACCTAATACATTGTACTGTATTGGCCAGAATATAAGACGGCCCTGATTATAAGACCCCCTCTTTTTCAAGACTCAAGTTTGAAAAAAAGACTTTTTGAACACCAAAATAATTTTTATACAGAAAATAATTACAATTCATGTAATGTAATGTTCAGTACAGTACAGTACAAAAAGCATGTTATTTTGCCTCATTCAAATCTTAATATCTTAGCATTTAAATATGTAAACTAAACTGCAATCACATTCATAAATGAATGGCTTCTGGTTTTGGAAATGTAAATAAACCAATCTATTGTGATAAAACGACAAAATTGCAATAACTGCATTAACCATCAAAGTGAAGTCTAACTGTCACTGTAGTCTTGAAACAAATCTGAATAAGGAAAAACATTGCAATAAAATAATGCAAACTGGTTAAACTTGAGAGTAGCTGAGATCTGTCATGACAGAAAATTGCTTCAATGATATCTGGCGCCATCTAGCGTCGTGAATGGGGAGAGTAGCTGAGATCTGTCATGACAAAACATCGCTTCAATGATATCTGGTGCCATCTAGTGTTGTGAATGGGTATAATGTCTAGACCGCAAATATAAGACGACCCCCTCTTTTTCAGTCTCATTTCAATGCAAAAAACAGTCTTATATTCGGGCCAATACGGTATATACGAGTGCTTATATTCTAAAAAAGTTGGCAGGTATAACATGTTTTCAAGCATATTGATTTTTTAATTTCAGCACAAGCGTCAGTGTAGCATGGCCATTGAAAGCAGTGAAAAATTTAAAAGGCCTGGAGAATACTGTACTTGTGGCACTAGGAGAAACACTGTGTGCTGGCAAGACGTATTCAGAGTTGAAAGATGTGATTAATGCTCCCAGCTGGGGATAAAATTTCACTTAAAGCTCAACTGTTTATGCATGCTGCAAGACACAGTTTTGTGATGCCATATAAAACCTGCCTGGCATTAAATCAAGCGGGAACGGGTGTAAACTTTACTCGGAAACTATCCAAAATAAAGGACAGCTTTCCACAACTATAGCTAGTTTATTGTGTGTTCAGTCTTTATCATCTGGCATTAAGTGAAGACATTTTACAGATGATCATTAAGACCATAAGTGTTGGTTTAAAGCGGAGGTGTCAAGCGTTTTCATTTCAACTTGTAGATTTGTGGTCTAAAAAGCTAAAATAACAGGAAAGCTCACAACACACACACACGGACACGATAGTACAACACTGTAAATAAATATTCAGTTTAGCAGATGATTATCTTGTTTGAAAGTTGGTTGAAAAACAACCAAAGAAAATTAACACAAATGAGTACAATTTCAACACTTTTATAAATAAGTGTTTTATTTCACATACATTATATGCAGTTGACAGGTCACAGTGGATCTTTGTATAATATATTTTAGAAATAACTTCATTCATCCATCCATCCATCCAATATCAATACAGCTGATCCTCATAAAACAATGTATGACCAGAAAGTATTTTAAACTGACATGCTGTACATTGCCACATCTGCCTGGAAATTTGACTACCTCAATTGACTCATCGCTCCAAATAAACTCAAGTCCTAACTTTTCAAAAAGTTCTGTACATTCAAAAGGTGTTTGAACTATAACTGTTGACACATTTTTGTAATATTCAGTCTTTATTCTATAGGAAGCAGCCATTTTAACAGGATATAGGTGATACAACAGTGTCTTATATGAAGTAAGCTTACCTTGCTCCTAAAACTTGCAATGTTTTTAACCTTCTACAAATAGATTATGTAAGACATGCTTTTAGAATAGCTTGCAGCTTTAACGCACAATCTAGAGCCTGTTATCAAAAATGAACTAAACAGGCAGAACAATGATCATGGGCCGGATTGAACACCTTCTCTTTGCGGGCCGATGCGGCCCTCGAGCCGTCTGTTTGACATCAATACCGTAATTTCCCGAATATAAGGAACCCCCATCAGACGCAAATTTATATAAAAATACAACGGTTTTGTAGATAAAGTAATGCTTTTATTGAGATATTAATTTCGAGTGGGGACGGGACGTCACTCGTAGCTTTTTCTTAGCTTAGCTCCCGCAGCTAATGGAGCGTACCAACTCTCTCAATAACAGAGGGTAGCACGAACAGAGAACTCGGGTCCATTTTGCAGTAAATTGGGGGGCTTGAGATATTAATTTTGAGTGATGACGTCCCCCTAAGCCCCTCATTTACTGCAAAATGGTTCCGAATTTGTGCCATTCATTTGTGCTAGTTGTTAGGACACCCCTCTGTTATGTTATGTTAATGGCGCGTACCAACTCTCTCCCTCTGTTATTTTAATGAAGCGTACCAACTCTCTCAATAACAGAGGGGTGTCCTAACAACTAGCACAAACGAATGGCACCAATTCGGAACCATTTTGCAGTAAATGAGGGGCTTAGAGCGACGTCATCACTCAAAATTAATATCTCAAGCCCCCCAATTTACCGCGAAATGGACCCAATTTTTTTTGTGTTCTGTTCGTGCTAGTTGTTAGGACACCCCTCTGTTACTGAGAGAGTTGGTATGCTCCATTGGCTGCGGGAGCTAAGCTAAGAAAAAGCTACGAGTGACGTCCCCACTCGAAATTAATATCTCAATAAAAGCATAATACAGCATCTACAAAACCGTTGCAGCACAAACGATTAACATCAATATTATATAAATTTGCGTCTGAGGGGGGCAACTTTACGGAGGCCCGTAGAGATGGTCACAAAGCACATATAGCAAAGTGTCGTCTTATTTATTATTTATTTATTTATTTTTTTTTAACTTCTGGGTCATCGTCTTTACAATTGTCTTGCGAGCCTTTTGCGGTCGTGCTGCGAGCCTTTTGCGGTCGTGCTGCGAGCCATTTGCTGTCGTGTTGTGACAATTTAGGTTCGTGCTTTTGCCAATTTGCGATCGCGCTTTAGGAATTAGGGATCGTGTTGTGGCAGTTTGCATTCGTGCTTTTTTTCTTTTGCAAAGCGTTTGCATTTAGGGTTCGTGCTTTTTCTATTTGCAAAGTGTTTTGACTTTGCATTTCTCCTGGCACCTCTCGGCCACCGTAGATCTGTTCGCATGGGACAGAGCTAGAGTGAAGCGGTACAGAGATCCTGAGTTTTTAACCCTGAAAAATAACCCACTACAATGGTGGAAAGGGCGGCATATTGTTTCCACGAAACGCAGTCTACTTAAACATGAACATGTGGATTAGTTGATCTTCTTCAAGAAAAATCTGCCCATCAAAAGAGATATAGACAGTGATGAGGAATGAAAAAATGTGGAAGCACAGGCATAAGTGAATGACTTTGCTGCGTATAAGGTTAAAGTAATGATTATAGACCTGTCTGTCCAAAATGCCATGTTTTTATTCCCCCCGTTATACCAGTGGTAAAGCATAATTTACTATTTATTTATGATAACACTAACAGGTTTAATTCTTTTTTTCAAGAGCTGCTGCATATAATATTTTTTGCTTGTAAGGTGTTTACGTTGAAAGTTTGCACTTAAATTACTTACCTATTGTGTTCAAAACACCAGGAAATACAGTAATTAAATTACTGCACTTTATTGTTGTCTGTCAGTGGAGTTTTATTGTATTATCAATCCCATCCAACAAAAGGACGGTCATATAGTAAGCCTTATTTTTTTTCTCATAAAAAAATAAAACATAACATTGGTATGACATTTTGTTGTTTAATTTTGCTATTAAAAATGTGGTCTTTTTTACATATATTTAAAATACTGTACGAACATACACAACAAATGTTTACTATCGTATCGTTTTCACTCTGTATCGAACCGTACCGTTCTTAAACTGAATCGCTCGGCCTAAAAAATGTATCGTTTTTTTAATCGAATTGTAACCTGTGTATCTAGATACATATGGAATCGGCTTCATGCCAGAGATTCCCAACCCTAGTTTATATATATATTTCTGTCTCCATCCATGTACCCGTTTATAATGTGCACCATGATTTTACAAGTTGATTTTGGTAGAAAAAAAGTGTGCGTTATATTCGGGAAATTACGGTAGTATGTTGTATTTAAAATCCGCTCGTGGCCCGGGTGGGCGGGCGGGGGTGGGTGTAGGCGTGGGGTTGGTGATGCGTCCCCTCCTGCCATCCCTGAAGGCCGGTTGATGGGCGCGCGGGTGGCCCGGGGGACCACCCTGGGTCCCGGGGGGGGGGGACGGTGGCTCCTTTGCTGGGCGGTTGGAGGAGGGATGGGCTGCGCATGGCCCCCCCAACCCCCCCGCCCGCCCTCCCTCCCCGGGCTGGCTGGGTGTGGGCCGTGGCCCTGGGTTGGTGCCCGCGCGGTCTCTCCGCCCGTCTGCGTGGCTGTCGCGCGCCCGGTGGGGCTTGCGTGCTGCTGGATGTGGTAGGGCATGCTCGGGTTGGGGGTTCCGGTGCCGGGATTGGCGATGCGGCGGCGTAGGGTTGGTCGCCAACGGGCTTTCACTCATAAGAGATTCACACGATTACTGGGTTCTAGATCACAGAACTGATTTGTGTACACTCTACCCCTTTCAATCACTTAGCTTATAGTCTTATAGACACCCCCACCCCCATTCTCCTCTTTCACTGGCCAATAGGCCCCCACATGGTGTAAACAGGAAATACATCTCGCTGACGATAGCACCAGCATATTAGTAACTAGTTTAGATGTTCAATGTATTTCTTGTTGTTGTTTGTGTATGTGTTTCTTTTCTTTCTTCTCTTGTATTTCTTTTCTTCTGTCCCCCCATAATCCCTTCCTGTTCGCTGCTTTGTCATAATAAAAAGGTATTTTGAATGATCACAATGGGAGTATGTCAGACTCTCAATGTGAAACATTAAAACTGTTCAGAATCCGGGCACTTAGACTTCCATTCTCTGTGTCAAACAGCTGAACAGGACAGGTTTAAAAAAATAAAAAATAAATAAATAAATAAATAAATAAATAAAATCCGCCCGCCTTTCCACAATTGAGCTTCTATCGCTTCCTGTGTCACTATTTCCAGTTCCCTGCGGAGGGGTGCTGACAGGCCGCAAAGGCACTATACTGTCTCCTGGATATCCAGATCCATATGCCAACTATCTGAACTGTAACTGGAAAATAGCTGTTCCCGAGGGAGCTGGCATCCAAGTAAACTACCACTACTCTGTTTGATATTCATGTTTTAATTAACTGAACTTTGTGTAGCCCTTATGTCTGTAATGAATATATTTTACACCTGTGTACCATTTGCCTTTTTCGTAGATTCAAGTGGTGACCTTTGCAACAGAGCACAACTGGGATTCGCTTGATTTTTTCGATGGAGTTGATGGAAATGCTCCAAGACTCGGTAGCTACTCAGGTAAAACTAATTCAAGTGAATGTCATATGGCATCTGGAATGGTAAGTCAGAGATCACAAATTCTTGGAAGCAGAACAAATGTGGTGATGGACCAGATGACATTTGATTTGCTGTTTGAGAGCGCTGTGTAAAACCAGGTATAGATTACGAACATCTTCCCTTACAAATTATCCCCTGTGTGCAATGACAGTACTACCCCAAAGCTCCCGCAAATGACATCGGTGCTCTATCCTCACGTAATATCAACAGATTACAGACCACACTGTGTGAAGTTATGGAATTAGCTTTCGATTGTAAAAGTGAAATGAAATTACTTTGAAAATGCTCCTACTATATTCACATATTAATTAAATTATATCTTAATACTGTATGTCTGAAGGGTTTGCACGAAGAATGTAACAATATGGAAATGGTAATCAAAATTATAACACTTAGAGCCTTGATCCTATCTCAAGGTGTCTCATGGGCTAAGACTTTGACTATGACTTGTGACATTTGCAAAAAAGTTTTGTGTGACCCATTCCTGATTCGATTACTCGAACGCGGTCAGGAACACATCAGAGACGGTGCTTCATTAAGAATGTGAGAGCAACAGAATCAGAGACAGAGAGGGAACGAGCTAGAGAGAAGCGGTCGCATTTTACCTCGAAAACATGAGCCAATGCAAGTACATTTCCATACACTAGCACAAGTGTGTTCAGTACATTTGCATATTTGTGAAATATGTTCATCGGTTTTCTATTGCTGACAACTGACCACTCTTACTTCAGTCAATTTGCTGCTGATGCCATTCAATGAGCAGAGTAGCACATCTTGTCATTCATTTGAAATTATTTCAAAGTTGCAACATCAGACAGCAAGCAACAAACATTTTGTCGCAAAGTACAACATTTTGTGTAGCTGTAGCTTTTTTTACAGGCTATGTCAGCTAAAGTCTCAAGTTGTTGACAGTCTTGTATTACCTATAAAAAAAGAATGATAATTAAAACTACCTTTTTGTGATACCTACTCGTTTTTTTTGTGATATTGTCAGAGACAAAGATATGAAAGCAGAACTTTTTCCATGATATTTTATTTATTTATTTTATTTTATTTTATTTTATTTTATTTTATTTTATTTTTATTAATCAAAAAGGTATGCGATAGAAAGCTGCCAAGTACTTATTTTAACTTCATTATAGCTAATGGCACTAATATATATTTATAGTATTTATTTTCAAAAGAATTACCATGCTTGGATGCAAAACCTATTTTACTGTTAATGTAAATGGGATACAACCTGAAGAGTTTGTGTATCGTTAAAGGCCTAGTTTGCACTGTATTTACATGCTGCTACTCTCATTGTAATCTACGGTGGGACTGAAGTGCAAAACACAACGGCAAATCAAAAAACCACAACGGCAAATTTAAAAATACAACGGCAAATTAAATAAAAAAAAACAACGCAAATTAAAAAACACAACAGCAAATAACATAACAAAAATAAAAAACGAAACGCTAAATCACATAACAAAAAAACAAATTCAAAAACACATCTGCAAATTCAAAAACACAAAGGCAAATAACATAACAAAAAATACAAATTAAAAAAACAAAACGCCAAATCACTCAACAAAAAAACAAATTGAAAAATGCTCCCATTGGTTGAATTTGCAGGCACACTGTGTGTTAACTGACACCACTATTTACAGTCAATGGGAGCGTCGCGTTGGCACATCGAACGTACCAACAGGAAAATTGCGATGACCCACTATGACAACGCCAGCATATTTTACTTTATACGTATGTCTCAAATAAAAATATTCAAAGTGATTGAAGACGTATGGATGGATTTATAGCGGAAGCCACGTTCGCGTCTTCGGTAATGTTCATTTCCAAATGCAACACCAGACGCAGAAAAAAGTTCCGAGTTTATCAGTCCCTTTCATTGACGGTAGATTCGTTCAATCAGCGATGAGTGTACTTTTTGACTAGGACCTACCTCTCCCGGTTCCTTAATGTAATTTCATTTTTGGATTTGTCGTTGTGTTTTTTAATTTGTTTTTTTTTTTTTGCTATGTGATTTGGAGTTGTGTTTTTGAATTTGCCGTTGTGTTTTTCAATTAGTTTTTTTTTTGTTATGTGATTTGGCGTTTTGTTTTTTAATTTGTATTTTTCTTATGTTATTTGCCATTTTGTTTTTGAATGTACCGTTGTGTTTTTGAATTTGTTTTCTGTTTGTAATGTGATTTAGCATTTTGTTTTTTATTTTGTATTTTTGTTATGTTATTTGCAGTGTAGTGTTTTTGATTTGCCGTTGTGTTTTGCACTTCGGGGCCACCTTAGTAATGGGCTTTAAAACAGTGAAACATTTTAAAACAGCGATCAGCAAAATGGATCTGAAATTATATTCTTTTTCTATTCTAATTACCAGTGTGTGGTCATTTTCATACTTCGTTTCTATTTGCATGTTTTAAAACGGAAGACGTTCTTGCATTTTGTAACATTTTGAAACAGTTTGTGGGATCGCCTTTTATTGCTTTATCCTCTTAAAAGCTGAAGACTGGATAAAATTCAATGTCTTTTTTTCCTTTCTCATACAGCTAATATACTGTACATGGTTTTTGTGGTAATTAAAATATGAAATGCTGAAAGACCCAATAGACAATTTGATTATGAACTTTATCCTCTCTAATACAGGCACAACAATTCCCCAACTACTGAACAGCACATCAAACAACCTCTACCTGACCTTTCAGTCTGACATCAGTGTATCGTCTGCTGGCTTCCATTTGGAGTACACAGGTATGAGGAGAAATGGCTTATCTGTGCGTAGTCTCTTGTATTGTTTGTCACTTTACTGATGTGGGAAAGGAAAAACACCGTAAAAGTGCTGACTGGTGTGAGTGTCAAAAATGTGGTTGACAGATTGGGGTATTCCATCTGCTCTGCTGGCGTTCTAGTGAAGCAGTCGAAAATCTATTGTCTAGTAAAAATTTTAATTCTGATCCCTGATCTTGCTTCTGCCATAAACACAATGGTATAGTGGCTGCATGTCTGCTCACAATGTTGTCAGAATTAGCTTCTGATAATATTATCTAGCTGAGTTACCGATGTTGGGATCAGGGGTGTTTGTGTACGGTAGTGTCAGTCATAACATGTGTTACATTAATTGACTAGTGTATATTTATATTGGTGGATTGGTGATGAAATATTACATCTAGCAATGATAACGCAATTGAATCTTAATTGTCTGAGGAGAAGAGGTAAAATTAGTCAGTGTAAAGCAAACATAGCTTCATTCAGTGTGTGCATCAGAGCACATCTGGGAGGGTGGCATTGGTTCAGAGCAGAGGGGGCACATTCTGCAACTCAATAAACGTCAACAGGCACTGTGTAAATTATACTCTTGGCTAAACTTTTGAGGAGTTGCGGTGGACAGTGCAGGCATTTTTTCTTAATGTGATGGTCTGCTTCCTCTCATTGGTAAATTTTCAGGTGACAGCTATTATATTTAGTATTCATCTGAAAATGTGTTTCTCATGTATAATTATTGCATTTTGCCACGGCTATTCCAAATGTGAGGAGAGGTTTAAAGGTAGTTCACACTTAGCAGGGACATCAGATCCAATTAAGTACGAAAGTCCTTAAGTTTTGTGATACTCACATTTCCAAAAACACTACATTCCAGGAAAAATACATGCCATCTTGCATTAGTTATTGAAGACCGTGTGCTTCACGTTCGTATGTATTATATTGCTCTAAACACCCACTTGTTTCACACACTTTGGTCGAGTAAAAGCGAGCCAACGGCTGACCACATGCACTCACCAGTGAAAATAGTTTAATTTGTGAAAAAATGCATGATATGTATCATTCAGGTCTAAGGACATTTCTGAAGCTATTTCCCTCCATATAATGGGGCACACTCTCAGGACTTTGCAATGGAAAAACAAAAAAACATTACATACCACTAGCAACATTCATTAATTGTGTTTGTTTACGGATATTTAAAAATCAATATCTTGGTGACCGGTCACCATCCTGTAATTTTACCTTTATTATTCATTCTTCATGACAAAACTATTTCCAATTTCTTCACACTTGTATCTCTGCATGTGTCAGTCACCTACAGATTAAAGCAATCAATTGTGACGCGGCAGGATAGCTGTTATTGTTTTGTTGGTTCATTGTTGGCTATAAAAAAGTGCAATTAACTCTAAATTTCCGAATGGAGACGGGGTCTTGAAAGTAATCAGATCTTAACCAGAACAAAATAGAACATGACTCAAATGTAACAACAGAAAACAACCGATTGCCTCAAATGAATAAAAAACAGTTGTCACATTGTATTTCCGTGCCGTCTGGCTGCCTCCAGCTTCTCACTGCTGACAATGATTTTACTTCTCCACAGTCATTCTGTGCTTCAATTCCATAACATCCTCCACAGATGTAAGCCATTTCTGTCAGTGGTCCCTAGTTATTTCTTATTTTGCACTCACCACCTTCACTGTCATTAGCCACCACTTAGACTCTTCTATTCTCAATGCAAGTATTTCACTTGTATGTAATGGTAACGCCTCACCTTTCTGTGAAAAGTAAAAGGGATGGCATGTGCACATCAAAGGTTCCACAGTGAAGTTGGCAGCAGACGTGCAATCATAGTGCCAAATCAGTGTGTAGGGAGGGACAGTAGCAAAGAAGACAGTGCCATGCTTGACATCGACTCTGTTGTGCTCCATGTATCACGCTGCGGGAATGCCAGCACGACATCTAAAGTCAAACACTATCCTGGCAGCACACGTTATTTGCAAGGGGTTTTGTATAATTTTTCTAAAATTGTTTACTGTCTGTGTGCTGTCTCCTGTTACTGCATTATGCCCTTAATATGTGTAAACATGATTGTACATAACTACAGTAAAGCCATTTCCGATTTCCAAATACTTTACACATTGAACATTTGTCTGCATTTACAGTATTTTGTATCCTAAATAGGTGTATTTAAAAAGTCACAATGAGGAAGCATTTCTAATTTTTCAATATCAATAAGTAAATTATACATTCCCGCAACCTAGGTATCATTTTCGACAATAAACTAAGATTTGACCAGCACGTCAACCACATCACCAGAACTGCCTTCTTCCACCTCAAGAACATTGCCCATCTTTGCCCCTCATCCATGCCTTCATCACCTCCAGACTTGACTACTGTAATAGCGTTCTTTTTGGTTCTCCATCCAAACTCATCACTAAACTACAATATACCCTATAGCAGAGGTCATGGAACTGCGGACCTCGGTCCGGTTCCGGACCCCCAAGCCGTCTGGACTGGATCTCAAGCTGTCCGGACTAATACACGTTGCAACAACAAAAATCATTTTTTCTGCGGGTTTGCAGAGCGGAGGTGGGCAACAAACAAAAACCTTAGCGGTGATGCACTTGAGCCAGCCAATGGGAGTGAAGCATTTGAAAGTTATATTTAGATGTCTCACACTCGCTTTCCAGACTCCGCGGTGTGACAGCCAAAAACTGAGCTGAATGAAGTTGGAGGAAGAGGCGAAAAGGTACGGCAAATGGCGTGCTCAAAACTACGCAAGATTGATGCAGAAAACAGAGTGTTTAAGGAGGAGTAGACCAACACATTTTTGTTCATTTTACCTGGCGGCAGCACTAGACCGCTATGCCTCATCTGTTCAGAGACGGTGTTCTGCCAAAATCTGCTACTTTGGCGAAACGTCCTACATTAGTCGAATTTGACACCCAAAGTACGACCGTGCGCGCTAAACTTGTTTTGTTTGGATGCATACAGGCAGAACGTACTACAAAATGCCTTAAGAAAATACTTAAATGCAGTTATACCAAATAAGGACGGTTTAAATACGCTACGTGACTAATGTGGTCAACTGCTTCAAAGCTAACACAAAAAACCACAATGGTTAAAAGTATGAGAGGGTAATACATGCAAAAAGTATTTTTGAGGCAATGAAAAGGTTATAAAAAACTAAATAAAAACAAAAATAATGAGTACTCGCCGCTTCTAACCGATGTGCGCATGCGTGCGGATGCTTGCGCGAGCGCGCTGAGCGTTGTGTAGACGTTTCGCCGCGTAGTAAGGAATGGCCGAACAACGGCAGCGCTTGTAAAAAGTAGCAATTTGAAAAGGCACTATGAGACGAAGCATGCAGCTTTTCCGCAAAGTTTCCCTATGAACTCTGCTATCCATTCTCAAAAAATTGTGGAATTAAGGGCTAAATATGATCGCTTTATTATTTATTACTAATTAATTATTATTAAATATTATTTATTACTTACTATAAATTTATTTTATTTATTTAATTTACATTTTTGAATGTTGTAATTATCTGGATGGCCAGGTAAAGATATGTTTGTAGTTTTTGGAAAAAATAGAAGCATTAAAAATATTTCCGGACCCGAGATTGTTGTAATTTTTTAATTTCGGACCCAGAGGATTTTTAATTCATGACCCATGCCCTATAGGAACCACATTACCCCCGTCTTCCACAAACTGCACTGGCTTCCTATTTCATACAGGATATAGTTCGAAATCATCCTTCTCACTTACAAAGCACTCAATAACTTGGCCCCTCCCTACCTCACAGACCTTCTCTGTCCACACACCCCCTCCCGTCACCGCCGTTCTTCTAATGGAAACATCCACATCCTCGCACCGCCCCAACAAAGAACACACTGAACTTGGGGAGACAAAGCCTTCTCCGTTGCTGCCTCCTCGCATTGGAGCTCACTCTCTAAACCCATCCGTACCTGTTAAGACCTTCACACATTCAAAAAACTGTTAAAAACTCACCTTTTTAAACTAGCTTTTAACTTATAATTATTTATTTTCTTTATTGTTTAGTTCTGTTCACGTTGTTTGCTGTTTTTGTTTCAACTGTAAAGCGTCTTTGAGCATTGGTAAAAGCGCTCTACAAATAAAATGTATGTTTATTATAATAAATTAAAGCCACAATATTAATTAAAAGGCTTTGTTTTATGTATTTGCTTTTGCATAATTTTCAGTCGTTGACAACAAATGAGAAATTATATATTTCCCATGCGAACCGGTAACAATTGAACTGGTGGTTGGGGACAACTGTTGTACATGAACATGTAAATAGTGAATTGCTCAAAGATTCAGAGTAGACTAATAACAAATTTCGTAGAGCTATAACAATAGGCAAGGCAAGGCAAATTTATTTATATAGCACAGTTCAACACAAGGCAATTCAAAGTGCTTTAGAGATATAGAGAAAATAATAGAGAAAATGTTTAAATACAGGAAATTGCAGCACATATGTGACGAAGGTCACATCACTTAAACCCAAGGTCTTTTTATCTGGCGGTAATGTGTAGACTACCAGCCAGGATGTTAGAATGTGGCAGAAGGCTGCAGACTTATTGGTGGTTTTGGCCTGCGAGGCAAAACATGGCATATTAGGTTCCTAATTCAGATAGTCTGAGTTCTTTCTGGTTTTCTAGCTTTTTTCAGAACTGTGTCATACTCCCCGGTCTTGTCCCGGTGCCCCGACAAGGTCCAGTCCCAGCGCTCCGGCAAGCCTTTCTCGTTCCCACTTTTTTGGTGTTTACTTTGTCCACATCAAGATGGGGAGAAAATGTACCGAAAGAGGGGAATGAGGCTTTTGTAGGCGTCAATAGTATGCAGCCAACTCTTCAACAAGCCCTCAGCAAACTAAAAGGAAGCGTCTGGTGGCAGTGGACATCTGTTACTCTACAGAACACTATGTTTAAAAAATAAATAAACAAATAGTTTTATTTTATTTATTTATTTATTTATTTATTTTTGAGTAAATTCACACTAGTTGAGCAGGTCGGTGTTGCAACATGGAATTGCTTACAAAAATAGTAGAAGGACAAAATACACATTCGCCTTTTTTTCCCTGAGCAAAATTCCATGTATATGCGACTATTTAAGTGACCACTCAATTGCCACAGAAATGAAGGGTATAACTGACGTCACGAACAATGGTGGAATATCTGAAATAATCACATTTGTTTGGATAAAAGTTATGGAATTTTAAAATGCTCACAGCAATTCTGTGTACTTTCTAGAATTATTGATTTTTATTGTATTTTTCCATGATATAAAAAGCGGTAAAGTAGATGGACAAGTAAATTGGACAGGATCACTGGGGTTCGCCTCAACCCCACCGCCACATTTGCAAGTTAAAGTAACACTAGGTAACTTTTCAACCTTGAGAAAATATTTTCATAAAATTTTTGAATAATATGTCTAGTTGAATGACACCTCTTTTATATCTTGAGGGGGTCTGCATCGTTTTCACCGGCACCGGCATGAATCTTGCCACATAAAAAAATTAAAATAAAATACAAATGTGCTGACTGCTTTATGGCATACGTCACTTCCTCCTTTTTCTTTTTCATTATAAAGACGGAAGTCGATGCGAACGCTTTCGCGCAAATTATGCAAAGCTGGCAGAGCAACAAAAGAGACAAAGAGTTTTGTCTGAGGAGGGAAAAAAACGAGGCTTTCAGGATATACAGAGTAAATATTGGCCCGGCTTTCATTCACTGGATTGACATCCCCCCACTGAACTCTCCAGCGCTGACAAATTCGGATGGGGGGAGAAGGTTAGCCAGACGGTTGCTAAACGGTCTTATGCTATTGTTTAGCCACCACTGGATTCAAAACATTATTACTATTCATCCTACACACTGCTGCTGGAAAGAAAAAATGTTGGTAAATCCATCTGCAGACGACCGGGAGATTGCTTTTTGACCGACTGATGATTTTACGACACTGTGCGGGTGTGCGCTGGTCATAATGGGAAACGCAGTCTTTCATAAGGCAAAACACTACCGCTTATGTCCACAAGAGTCGCTAAAATCGACTAAAACCGAAAAGTTACTAAGCGTTGCTTTAAATGACATGCTTTATAACTGAAGTCCCTCATTGTGTGTGATTTAAGGTAGTATGCAGATGTCAGTGGTATTTCTGGAAGAGCCATTTTGAATATGACAGCAAATTGAATATTCTGGAAACCAAGGGTAAACCTCAAGTACTCCATATGGAATGGTTGTTTATCTACAGAGTATACGATGTTTTAGAAAAACAAATGCAGAGACTATTATACCGGGTTGATTTATCCCGCAGTGTTTGGCCCTTTCCATATTTTGGTTAAAAATGATTTATGAAATGATACTGTGTAACATTAGAGACAGACCCATTTGTAATACTATACTATCTCTAACTGCTTTCCAGCTACTGGCCACTCAGCACAAATACAGAATGTCGTCAGTTGTAGTGATAATTGGCACTTTGAATTATCACCAGTAGTAGCAATAGAAGTAGGAGTAGCAGTGGTAGAAGCAGTAGTAGTAGTAGTAGTTGTAATTGTGGTAGTAGTAGTAGTGGTGGTGTTCATAGAAAAATATAAGAACATTCTAGCTATGGTAAACTGTTGAATTTATTATTTGAGGCAATGCACATATTTTGGTGCATTTGCTCATTAAATTGCAATGGCTTTATTGCTTGCTCAGACCTCATTTTTACACAAAGGCCAGTATACACAGCAGTTTTGCTTCTAAAGCACAAGCGTATTGTCAGTCCTTTCTACAAGAAAGCTTTGTGTGAGCTTTGTGACACTGATAGGATCTTACATTAACAAATCATTTGCATACTCACTAAAGCCTATGCTATTCTTCAGTATTTTGAATACTATTTCACACTAATGAACTCATCTTGAACATATCCTGTGGAAGTCCTTTGTTAGTTGATGAAATATACATTTTTAGAAGTTAAAATACAAAATATGAAGATTTTTTTTCCCCTGTCAACACTACTTCTATCAAAATTTGTGAATTCATACTTATTTATTTTTGACTTTTGTCATGTCACACTTGTCAAAACCAACAAGGTGAGTGGACAGGATGGGTGAGGGAGTCACTGCAACCTTTTACTGTTCTCCTTTGCTTAACCTGCAGACGGTCCTTGAAAAACACAACGTACAGTTCATCACTTAAATTGGATCTACGCACAGGACCCTGTGATGTTACTGCTAACCCGTTTCTGATTTCATTTCCGTCCCACCACTGCAAACCCATTCTTAAGTTAATGGTTGAGTTTGAACATTTTAAAAATTATTTTTTACAAACAAACACTTCACCATCCAATTTCAACATCATTTGTAGCAGTTAGCCTACAGATTTCAGTTTAACTTAATGGCCTTGACTGTATATACTGTAAGTATGTTTTGTGAAAACTTACTTTCACATGCCTCGCAGTACATTTTTATATTAATCTTTCTGATTACAAAGATTTGTATTTCCATTGATTAAATAAAATAAACCCATTCACTTCCCAAATCTGACATCGGCATACATGCCAGATGGATTTTTAAATACACAAACAATATCCTACAGTATCCTACTTACATTCACAACAACAGTACCACACACATATTCTATCATTAATTCACTACCATCGGTTGTTTATCAGCACATTGATCATTATTTGTATGTTGACAACCTACATCTCATGTAAGCACAAAATATGGAAGAATAAATTAACTATACTTAAATATTGCAAATGTAAGAGGATTTTACAAAGACAATGTGATTCTTTGATGGTTAGTTTGGGCAAGTTTTTCTTGACCGAAAAGCATTTGGGCAGCGCAAAGGAGACCATTGTACATCTTCCCAAATTTATCATCGTTTATCATTTAACTGCCTTTTATAATGGTCTTACACTTGTCCTGAGTAAAATTGAAATATTTATTTATCTTTTGGGCTCCTACACGGCCTCTGGCTCTTTAAAGGGGAAAGTTGACTAAGCCCACTCTTCACTCTCTCTGCAAACCTCCTTATCTACTTTTACAGGCCTCTCTCTATGTGTGTTTTGTTGTTGTTAGCCTTAGGCTTTTGGATAAGAATGTAGAAAACAGATATTATTTGGGTTGCTTTTGTTTTAATATTAATAAATTTTCTGAATATGCCATAATTGTAATCCCCAATTGTCTAGAAAGTCTTCTTTCATGTTGCATTGTGGCAGATTTTAAATGTCCATGCCATTTGAGGCAGAACTTGCAAGGGCTTCAGCATTTTTTTTCTCATCTACCCAACACGCCCTAAAATCATTATCTCAATTAGCCTTAGAGTTGTTTGTTTTTGTTTGTTTGTTTGTTTGTTTGTTTGTTTGTTTGTTTGTTTGTTTGTTTTTAGGGGGATGACAAATTCCAGTGCCAGAGTACATATCCTTAGAAGCAAGTGCAGATTCACCACATGCCACCCACTCATTTAGCCTCTCTAGCTGTCAGTGGACGCTTGTGTGTGCTCGTTAGGGACACCACTCCTGCGAGTAAACATACCCTGAAGTGGTCACTACAGTTGCTATGATTGCAGTCATCAACTCACCTCCATGCTGTTTCAAATCTGACAACTCTTGGAAGAATTGAAAAAAATCGTGTTTATGCTTTAATGTATTGATGTCTTACTTGTGTGTGCGTGTGCGCTATCTGAAGGGTGTGCAGGTGTTGTAGCTCCATTGGCACTGAAGCTCACTTTATAAATTGTACGTGCACAGTGTGCCAAGTGTGAAAGTTATTTTTATATGAGAAGAGTGTACACATTACTAAAGTGCCAAATGGTATACTTGTACGCTTACAGCAGTATTATTTGAGTTCTCCCTGTATTCATATTTTTTAAAAGAAGAAAGGTTGAATTAAGATGAATGTAATGTATTTCCGAAATCAAATATGCCCTGTTTTTCCCTCTTAAACATAAATTGCAAAGCATGCTGCATTTGTGTGAACTTGGGATCCCCATCACTTTTAATCCATTTACACTGAGTAGTGGGCCTCTCCTGGCAAGTAATTCTGTAATCACTTTGTTCCAATGGAGCGCCATACTCGTGCCAAGTAATCCTTTCGGGATTGTTTTGTAATTTCACTCTGATAGCCTTACACCACAGTTGGAAGATTGTTGCAATTAGATCCACTAGTTGACTAACTTTTTTTTAACATTATGATGAGGGCAATGATTACACTCAATTATTATGTAATTAAAAGAACATTTAGGTGAAGCTCTGTGTAATTACATGTTAAAACATTTGGTTTTTAATTGAATTCCTCGCCAGGCATTGGATTACAAAACCTAATCTTTTGCAAGCGTGCTAAACAGGTGTTGTATACTACATCATGCAGAAGAATAATTGCTGTCTACACATGTGTGTTGTGACTCTTTCCTAAGCAATAGGTTTGGATTCGTGCCCTGAACCGCAGCCCCCCACTAACGGCTACAAAGTGGGAGACCGTTACACTGTAGGCGACATGGTTTCTTTCCAGTGCGATCAAGGATTCTCGCTACAGGTAGGTGAAAACATTCTGTGCCAGTAAAGCAGTTCAATTCAGCTGACTATGATAAGCCACTCGTATCCACCTGCCTAGAGTGACAATTTCACAAAATAGCCTAAAGCGCTACTCTTTCAAGGCAGTATTACTAAGAACATTTTCTGTGTGTGAGAGAGAGAGAAAGAGCGAGGGGGAAAGAGCGAGAGAGAGATTTAAAATGAGTTTAACCAAATATGTATACCGTATCTATGTAGGTGTTTGTAAAACTGCTTGTGTATGCTAGTGGGAATTTGTAATTCTAAATAAGCCGCTGTTGGCTACTTTGTTAGCGTATGTCTGTCTGCAGGTTTGTGAAGCAGTTATAACTTCAAACCCTAACGAAATGATTAGTTGCTAGAGCGGTCGACTGTTTAGCTGTATAACCTTCTAAGGCCATGAGCAATGGATTGTGTTAACAGTGACCTTGCTAATCCCGCACCATTTTCCCTCGCTCCTTTCTTGGCTATTTGCTTCTCTTTTCTCCCCCTTCAGTCAACCAGCCAGCAGCATCATTAGGCCATACACAGACTAGAAGTCATTGTAGAATCAAATGTATACAGTGTATCAGAAAAGTGAGTACACCCCTCGCATTTCTGCAAATATTTAAGTGTATCTTTTCATGGGACAACACTGACAAAATGACACTTTGACACAATGAAAAGTGGTCTATGTGCAGCTTATATAATACAGTTAATTTATTTTCCCCTCAAAATAACTCAAAATATAGCCATTAATATCTAAACTCCTGGAAACAAAAGTGAGCACACCACATGGGAACTACGCACATCCCTAAATGTCCAAATTGAGTACTGCTTGTCATTTTCCCTCCAAAATGTAATGTGACTCATTACAAGAGATTGAAGAGGTGTGGAGCCAGCCTGTTAGTGCTCAGACCATAAGCCATACTCTACATCAAATCGGTGTGCATGGCTGTCCCCCCAGGAGGAAGCCTCCTCTGAAAACGATTTACAAGAAAGCCCGCAAACAGTTAGCTGAAGACATGTCAACAAAGCACATGGATTACTGGAACCATGTCCTATGGTCTGATGAAACAAAGATTAATTTGTTTGGTTCCGATGGTCTCAAGCATGTGTGGTGGCGACCAGGTGAGGAGTACAAAGATAAGTGTTTCATGCCTACAGTCAAGCATGGTGGTGGGAATGACCCCCCCCCCCCCCCCCCCCCCAACCACCTCTTCAATCCCTGCGGCAATGCTAACACCACTCCTGTAACGGGTCACGTGACATTTTGGAGGGAAAATGACAAGCAGTACTCAATTTGGACATTTAGGGATGTATGTACCATAATTTCCCGAATATAAGGCGCACCCGTGTATAAAGCACACCCCAAATTTACTTGTAAAAATCTAGGGAAAATGATTGTATAATGTATAATGTGTATATAGTGTATAATGTGCACCCTAATTTTAGCACCAATAAATAGAAAAATACAAGAAAACAGAGCTCGTGTACAGATACAGAAATGTCATTTTACTGACTGGTGAAACACAGCACAAGCATAGCACATTGGTAGTTCAAAACATTACCATAAACTGACAATATTTATGGTAATAATATGATTTGACAACTTCTCCAACTTACCAGAATCTAGGAGAAAACAAAACAGATGTGACTTTTCTTTTAAAGGCTGCTGTATAACTTGCTCGTTTCATCATGATGAATAAATGTTTCTTCCATGGATTGATACGGTAAAATGAAAGTGAGAACGTGAGTCAGAAATCCGTGAGAGCTCATCGCTGTCAACACGACAGTAACAATAGGAACTATTGTTATTTGGGTTTAAGTTTCCCGAGGGACAGATATAGTTGATCGACACACGAAGTCTGTGTGCTTACTTTTGTTATGGTCCAAGTTGTGGAGCTGCAATAAACGTTGACTCAAATGAGTTCAAGAAACTAAATTCTGTGCTTTATGAAGAGTGAAAAAAGCAGAATTTAACACACACACAGACGAAATCACTCGGCCGATTAGAGTGAAGTATTACCGAAACAAAAGTGTCATTTTGTCAGTGTTGTCCCATGAAAAGATATACTTTAATATCTGCAAAAATGCGAGGGGTCTACTCACTTTTGTGATACACTGTATGTACGGTATGTGTAAATCATTTCTGTTGTGTGTATGCATGTATGAACATTGAAAATCAGTGGCAGGAAGTGGGGTGCTGAAGGTGTTGCAGCACCCCTGGTGTTATGGAGAAAAAAAATGTTTTGCTAGAGGCAGAACTGTTGTTAATATGGCACAAAAAGGAATTAGCGATTTTTTTTTTTCTTTACAAAAGCAATGCCAGTGACATTTTGTAAAATTTAATTTGAGGTCAAAAATAAAGATTGTCCTTTGGTGTCTTCAAATAGGTAGGACAGGCTTGCATTGTAGCCATATTACCGTTTGTTGTTGCTTTTGAGGTGCCACCGTGCAGAGCGCTGTTGGATATTTCTGTGCAATTTATTGTAGTTTTGTGAAAAGCAGTGTTAAACCGAGGCGCATTGGTCCTTTTAGTTTTGCGGGGATTTGCGTTATAATACATGTGTGTTTTTATATCCAATACAAAAACTCCAAAAGACACTGTAGGTGAAATAGAACGCTGTTCTAGCCTAGTAGTAGTATGTAGTAACTATCCAGCCTACGTGTGTACTGCCATTGGGCATGCCTTCTATAGAGAAAACACGCAAGCATGACAAATTTGGACCGAAAAGGCTGTTTTTGAATGTTGAATGTCTTGATTGCCTAAATCATATTAGCTCAGGATTTCCTAAATGCTAATCCTAAATATCTTAAACGATTAGCTTCAACCTGGATACCAGTGGAGGAGGAGAAAAAAGCTGATTAGTTTAGTTGTAAAAACAAATAACTTATACATGCTTTTGTGTGTTTTTTCCCCAAACAGGGCAATGCATATATTACGTGCATGCCTGGTCCTGTCAGAAGGTGGAATTACCCTGTGCCTTTATGTCTAGGTAATGTATTGCGTTCATTTGATTTTCAAGACAACAAAAAATGCATCAAATACCATGTTTACTGTTTCTTGTCCGTATTTTATATTTGTCCAGTACAATTGAAGTACAACCTCCCAGAGGACTTGTAATTGTGTTAGGGAAAGCAATAACGTCACAATGCACTCAAGGTAGGGGAAGATGTTTTGGCTACGGGGCCCTGCAGGTTGAAGATTATGAATTTTCTGCTCTCCCGTCAGTTGAAAATCAATAAGGCTGTTGCTCTGTCATATTGTATTGTTTGATTTCTGATAGCGATGATGATGATCTAAAATCCTCCGGTATACTTCCTCAGATGTTGGCTGCACATTTATAGATTTTAGAGGAGCACTTCACTCACTCTTTTGACACCTCTTCGTTACAATCCCCTCCAATTACCAATGTTCACAAACACACATGAACACAGGAACACATACATACTGCACACGTTATGTAAATGGTCTTTCCCTGCGGTCTTCATAGTCCACTGAAGACATAAATCCTAGCATTAGTTGACTTAAGGATCCTTCTTCGGCTTGTGTGCGTACTAGTTTGCGCAACCTGCTCACACTGAATCCAACACTACACTTTGTTGCCGATAAACTCAAATGAGAGGGCCCAGCTGCATGCCTACTTAAAGTGCAAGTCATCATTTAAGTACCTCTCGTCTGCTCTTCATTTTAAAACAGAGAGGTCAAGCAGGCATCCACCACCCACATATTTGTCAAATCCCACAATAATCTTTTCCTATGTGCTGTATTTCTACTCTGCTAATAGACCCTTAAGAGCTGGTATCCAAATAGGCCCATGTTTCTAGCCATTTAACATATAAATGAGCCTGTTCTAGTACTGGGAAAGGGAAAGAGGGATGATTTACTGTACTTTCAAGTTTACATTGATTCCTCCCGGGGATGCAATAACTCCTCACTTGGGTGTTTATATAAGAGGCTGGTGGGTGAAAAGTGACAAAATAAATAAATAAACATAGGACGTGCGTGCATGGAGTGGTAAACACTGCTTAGCAAGCTGTGCTGCTGTCATGTACTTTGAAACACTTTTTTCATTGTTATTCCAAACCACCACCAAACACTGTTTTTGTATGTCTTTAGGGCATTGTCCGCAATGGTTGCATGGCAGGGATATACACCCCTCCCTCCCCCCACACCAGTGAACTGTCCTGCAGAGACGTGACATGTTGTCTCCCTTTGGTTATTCTTCCTCAGCTCAGTGTGGCGGCTCCATGACAGATTTCAGTGGTGTCATCCTCAGCCCAGGCTTTCCAGGGAATTACCAGAGCAGCCTGGACTGTAGCTGGAGAGTTCGGCTTCCTATTGGCTTTGGTCTGATATATTGATATACATTATTTGCCTATCCCTCTTGTCTATCGTTACCCCTCTCTTTATTGTGTCGGACTGTCAAGCTTTTAAAATCAAGTCGTCCGTCAGTTCTCTTTTTTTTTTTTTTTTTATCATTACAAAACTGTTGCTTACGGACATTACGTTACTTTTTAAGAACTTAAAATTGAAGACATCTTATTGTGCCATTTATTTCAGATAAAGTGAAATGGAATTGCCCACTCAATGTATATCCTCAGCACTCCTTTCTTAATTTAAGATCGTGGCAACACTTTGAGAATCCAATGGGGTTACGAGATTTAGTCTCTTCTTCTTATCAATACTTTTTATTGATAAGACATTTGTTAAACCCCTAGACAGATGTAAAATGTTACCAGTCACATTGATTTTGGTGGATATTGCCTCGCAGTAGCAATTTGTGACTTGGATTCCATTTTCTTTGTTTATTTCCCCCATTCACTCTTGCTTTCTGCTTTTTCAGGAATCCATCTGCAGTTTTTGAACTTCTCTACAGAGCCAGTTCATGACTACCTTGAAGTGCGCAGCGGGAGCTTGGAGACTGGAACTGTGATTGATCGGTTTAGCGGCTCTCTGGTACCCAACTCTCTGTTCAGCACCACCCATGAGACTACACTCTTCTTTCACAGTGACTATTCCCAAAACAAGCCCGGCTTCAATATTGTCTATCAAGGTAACATAGAGAAAGTAAGATGTGAAAAATGATTTCATTGTCGTAAATATAAAATGCAATGCTAAACATCAAATAGGGGTACATTGAACAGTTGACTGAGGGCTTGTTAATTAATAATTGTAATTGTTTTATATTATGACTTATTTTATTAACAATACACATTGTCCTGGAACAAAATGTTATTCCTGGTTTAAGCATATAGCAGTGTGCAGCTTTCAATAGCCTTGCTTAAAGCTGCTCTGGAAAAAAACAAAATTATTGGGTCATTTGAACACATCACATTTCTAATCAAATATTTAATAACAAAGGTATATGAATACTAAATGTTTAATATGCTTGTTCTCAATGGTCCTATTTCATTTTAACTTGTTTTTGATTGTTATTGTTTTATTTTCATTTTTAACATTTTGTTGGAAAAAAAAAATTAATGCTTATGCCCGTCTGAGTTACGTTTGGCTACCAAAATGTACCCAAAATGAAGTCTTAATTCATTATAATCCTAAATTTAAATTTGATCTCAATAAAATTGTCCGTAATTGCTTTGGAGTTGAGTCTTCTGCTTCTTATCCTTGATAATTAATTGCTGACAATGATGTAAGGTGACAACGAATTCTTTTTTTGGTCCTCGTTTCCTCCCTAGACTGAATTTTGACACAATCTTTTACAGCTTATGAGCTCCAAAGGTGCCCAGATCCTCGTCCATTTCGTAATGGTATAGTGATTGGCCAAGACTACAGTGTGGGGATGACCATAACTTTTGAGTGCCTCCCAGGTTATACTTTGCTTGGGGAGCCTTCACTTACCTGTCTGCATGGAGTCAGCAGAAATTGGAATTACCCTATACCTCGCTGTGAAGGTGAGTGGCAAGCATGTCTATAAACACCCTTTTGGTTCTCTTTACCAACAGCAACCACATATTGCCTGTAGCCCTGATTTTTTTTTTTCCCTGAGCACACGAAGGCATCTTATACACTTTTACCACCCACATTGCAAGTTTATTGCACTATAAACCGATACAGTCCATTATAATGATATATGAACCATTTGCAAGTCTTTTATTGCAAGGCCAATCAAGCCTGTCTCTAGTAAATTTTCAAGGTGAATCCTCATATGTTGCTCAGGGTTGATATATTATGACTTACCCTAATCTTCTTAAGTGATCCCATGAAATACACAAGTACTTTTAAGGTTTACAACATAGTTGGAAGTTTTAAAGGGGTTGGGGTAAGCAGTTTTCCCCTTGCTTTGTTTGGCTTTACATTACCCCTTTACACAGGACCCATTGTAAAGTGAGCTTTTTTTCCCATCATTATACCAGACCATTGCCCTATGTTCAAGGTACTGATGCCGGCTGGTGAAATTCTAATCAATCCGGAAAATATAAGTCGGAACCTCACTATTGTGTGTGTGTTTGGTCTAACATCTACAGGCAAGGGCCCCACCTTTTTTGTTGAAATTCTTTGTAGCAGCTCCTCTGACATCTCTACACATCGTATTATCCCATTGTGGTGTGCAGACTGATTAATGTCATTTTTCCGTCAGTTTTTTTCTAAAAGTATCAGGTGAATCCCGGCTCTACTGTTTAGCTTTTGATGCACCAATTCACCAAGAAACCATGTGAAACCAACTATTTGTATTTTTTTAGTCTAGAATGGGTAAGAAAAGATACCTCCAGGACAGTGCTTTGCTTTTACCCCAGTTCAATCTAAAAATTTAACAAGTTCTCTCAATAGCACTTTGACAGAAAAAGTCTTAGTGTCAAAACCACTCTGTGTCATCTCACTCACAGCAAACAGCAGCATACATCCCCTGAAGTTGTTTTCTGACTACTGTTTTTTTTTTTTTTTTTTTTTAATCTCCTCCTTGATAGACAAATATCCTGCTGGCATATTTACTTGATCAATTTTGATTGCAAATAGGCTGCAAAACCAAAATACATTCTATAATTCCAGCTCTCTGTGGCGGTAATGTAACATCAATGAATGGCACAATTTACTCTCCTGGACATCCAGCTGAATATCCCCACTTCCAGGACTGTTTGTGGACTGTCAGAGTACCTCCTGGTTATGGAATCTACATCAATTTTTCAATCATAAACACTGAGCCTATCTATGACTACATCACTGTGTGGTAAGTACTCATTCTCTTATTCTCCTAATGTTTTCCCCACTTCCTTACTTCTCTCCTCCCTCTCTCTTTGTGGAATGTCATAGACTTCATAGTATATTGACAAGTCACGGGGCGCGGGGCCGATTAATAGGAGGCCTGCATTGTTGGCGTAGCCGTAAAAGTTGACCAAGTGGAATCACATACAAAGAGCTTTTTTGGTTGAAAATTCATGTGAATAAATGCTTAAATCCCTGAATTCGTTATTGATATGGACGTAAAACAGTCTCGATTCTTGGTGAAAAGCAAAAAAACGTGCAGTTAGCATTTTTTACGTAAATATTGCGAACTATTATGCTGGTCAGTAAGCAAATTAGAGGCCGCCATATGTAAACAAAGAGCTTTTTCCGTTGAAAATTCTTGTGAAAAAAAGCTTAAATCCTTGAATTCTTTATAGATATGGACCTAAAAAAGTCTCGATTCTTGGTTAAAAGCAAAAAATAAAAAATTTTTAAAAATGGACAGTTAGCATTTATTTTTCGTAAATATGTCAAATGTGCTGCTAGTCTTTAAGTCATTACGTCACCCCTTAGTACAACAAGCGTTGAAAATTGTTGTGAATAAATGCTAAAATCTCTGAATTCTTCATAGATATGGACGTTAAACAGCCTCGATTCTTAGTTAAAAGAAAAAAAACGGGCAGTTAGCAGTAATTTTACGTAAATATTGCAGAGTATAATGCTAATGCTGTAGCGGCTAATTTCTCCCAATGATTTTTTTAACAACGTTTCAACATGCATGCACAGTATGAAAAATATAATAATTACCTTGAATCCTCGAACAAATCACTCCTGATTTCGCGTGATGCAGTGAATGGGGAATGTGTTGCGTCAATATATTATGAAGTCTATGGAAATTTTCTTTTCTATGAGCAGCAAAATCTGCTGGAATTTGAAAATTAAACTAATAAACTAACTAATGAAAACTAATAAGAAAGAAACTGATATGAATTCACTATCAATTGACGGGAAACGGGGCACGGGGCCGCTCCATAGGGGGCCTATTTAAAAAACTTAAAATTTTTAAATATTTTCTAAACCAAAGCCGCTAGCGACCTAAAACCAAAACAGGCACCTCGTTTAGGCATATATGAGTCTCCGTGAGCAGTGGCATCAAAAAATTCAAAGTCGTTCCCTAATAAAATCCCGATTCATTATTTTTGATATAAGTATAACAAAACTTTAAATGGCTATGAAATTCTCAGTTTTCACACTAGAGGCACAGAAATCTCCAAATGCAGAGATAATCACTTATATTTTCAGGACCAATAGCAATATTTAACATTTGATATAAGTTTTTGCCCAAAATAGTGACTTATTTTTTTTTAATTTAGTGCAATTTTGACGTTTTCAAAAGCTAATAAATTACCCAGTTTTCACATCAGAAACTGAATACTCGAAGAAAGCATACAGAATCATCTTAATTCTTTTCAAATTTTTCTATTTACATTCACAACTTATTTAGTTTGAATTACGGTTTCACTATTGCTGCAGAACATCTTGCCGGCTATCTCAGCCTCATCGTTTTTAGATTGAAATGTTACATAAAATAAAACACGTAATAGATTATTTTTTTTGTATGGTCGCAGAAATGTATGATAATAAACAGAAAAACAAAAATACAAAAAAAAAAAAAAAAAAGCAAAAATACAGGCAATTAATGTTCATTTTACGTAAATATGTCAACCTAAATTTACGCTAATATATTCATTTTTTCACAATGTTTCAAAGTGCATGGACATTGCTATTTTATATAATAATTACCTTGAATCCTCGACCAAGTCACTCTTGAGACACTCCTGCCTGCTTGTATGCACCAAAGCCTTTGTCCTGTTTCCACCTAAATCCGGCGTTAGTGGATGTGTCAAAATTCACAAATGAAATGTGTTTGTCAGTTTTTGTTTGACATTGTATTTTCTCACTGGCTTAAACACTGCCTTCTGAGGATATCATCTAATTGTCTTCCTCAGTGAGCTAAACTCTTAGTGGTTGTATAATATGAACATGACAGTTATTGAATAAAATATGTGTAATAGCATGAACAGGGGTTCTCTGACTAGTTATACTCCTATTATCGTGAATTGTATCTGATCTTGACAGAGTACAAAAAAATGTGCCATCTCTCTAGTAGCTGTCATTCTTTGTCTTGACCTCGCTGTAGTCTGTCTGTGGTTTAGTGAGCCTCAGACAACCATGAAGATGCCTACATGTTAGATGGGCTTCCAAGCTTCTTTCGGTTTGAAATTCAATGTATGGAATATGGAACCAGGGAATAGCTGAAAGAGGCTGTTACAAATAAATATATTAAAAAAGATAGAGAAAAAACAATCTCCCCTAATGGCCACATTTCATTTCACTTCCCTTACGGTTGTCTCCCATTTTGCTGATTACTCTGAAATGAAACTGCAGTTTGACTTTTTTTTATTATATGAGATATTAAGGGCACACACACATGCTGAAATGCATTTAAAGTACATCAGTCAGGTGAACACGACAGCAAAGTTAAAGCAATGTAATGAAATGCTGTTGTCTTGCAAAGTAAAAGTGTTAATATATCATGCAAAGATACATTTCACATTTGTTCTTTGAGAAAAATGGCCACCCCCGAGTTCTTCTCAACTACAGAAATGGATTTAATAAGGAGCTTCAGTACATCTCATAAGGAGCTAATTAAAAAGGAAAATAAAATGCCTGACAGATGCTCATTTGGTCTGTAGAATATTTTGCTACTTTAATAATACAGTATATGTCCAGAGATAGTTTTAGCATTGCTCTGCACCAATCATGTGAGCTGCAATTCAGACCAAGGAGTAATAATGTAATGATTTTGTTTTGTTTGTTTATTTTGCTGTGTTTCCACTCCAAAACCCAACCTAGTGTTGGCCTAACTAAGTTTAGCTGCATGAACTCTGATGAGAGGCAGAATATCACAAAACACCTGAGGCTGTGACAGTTTTAGAGTTTGTATTTTTCCAAAACGCTTACAGTAATACTTTCCCTTTTATTCCTCATGAATCGTAGCTCTAGCTATCCTCCTTGATTAATAATTGTCCATGTCAAGAGTAGCCGTTGCTAATTTCCTCAAACTCCACCTGGGGGATTATGTGGTCCGCCAGGAGACCATAAATGTCTAACTGTATTCTTGTTATAGCCCTGGACTCCCAGGTCCAGATGTACATTATCTCTAGAGAGAGGTGTCCGGGAAACAGTCTGCCAATTACAGTAGAGGTCTGTGCTATCTCAAGTGTCACACTGAGAAGAAGCAGTGATGCTGCAGAAAGTACTCTGAAATTTTGTCAAATGTCTTCCTCCGCTTAAACCCCAACCAGCACAAGCACCTCATCTCACCTGCCTGTATCCTTGAATCGCCTTCACCGTCACACTTAGCTGACATTTCAGAACTGTGCCACTTGTCGTTTTCACACTTCATTCGACTGCCAGTCGGTGGACCACCAATAATTCCTGTATTTTGACTGCCACACCAACTGTCAAACGTAGATGCTGTCCAGAAGACACTTCATACCAGACAGTCCGGCAACCTTCAAGGCCTTGCTTTTTTGGAAACTTGCCCACACCTAGAATTGTGTCAGAAACTATTTAAGGCACAACTACTGTCCAAAACTTTCAATTTCTCAAACTTTGAGTGTGTGATACACTCTGTCACTGAAATCATGATTCTTATACACTTACCTTTTTGTCAGTTTAGAAGGATCAATGACTTTAAACTACATTTAATGATTTGCAGTGTGTTATAACAGAGGTGCAAGCTTGTCAATCCTTTATTGTCAAAGCAAGACGCATTCATGTGGAACTGTGTTTGAAAAGCCCTGATAAGTAACGTCAACATGTTTAGGCTTATAAAAATACTGAGTTCTAAAAAAAAAAAAAAAATGGATTACCTGTTACATGTACCATTTGATGTCAGTTAAGTTCAAAATGTTCAATCTTACTTGACGTACACAAATGGTTGCGTAAAAGTCTGAGATATAGTTACTCAAAAAGTAAGAACAGCTTACACTAATGCAACGTATTTAATAGAGGTGTGTGAAATTTCCGATTCTTAGATTATTCGCGATTCGGCCGTGCAGGATTCGAGAACGTTTCACAAACATCCAAATTCCGATTATTGAAATATGTCAAGTAAAGCGGAACTAAAACACAGTCAGCGCGATCTTCGGGACGCAATGAGGAACGGACCGCATTGAGTCCCGAGAGTAAACATCATGCTTGTCATTACCCAGCTAATGACAATGCTCAACTCATGCCTCTGGCTCAACTCATGCCGCTAGATAAAAAAACAATAATACCTGACTGCTGCCGACAGCCGCTACAAACTACGTCCATATCATGTTACGGTAGGTAATAGATATCATATGTATACAGATCTAGATACAAAAATTGACAAACTCAATGGCGTTAGCAGCAAATGTATTGAAAACTAGACGCGAAATGACAGACTTGCCAGCGTTGGTAAACAGCCGCCATCTTAAAGCAGGAGACTTCTCTAGAAGGCTCTGTTGTAGCGAATTTAATTAACTTTTTATCTAAAATACTCCTAAATCGGCAAAATCTTAACTTGAAACTAACTTTAAAACAGTTTTAAAACTTTCACATGTCTAAAGTAGACAGAAGAGAAATTATGGAATAATGGGATCAATTTTAACAACTTTAACGGTTGATTCACAACATTAAATTAATTAAATGTAGTTTAAAGCTGCTGATACAGAATGGAGACTTGAATATTTTATTTACCGTTTTGAACTGTTAACTTTATACTGAAATAGTCGTTTATTTAAGCCTGAGAGGCTTTTTGTACAATTTTTGTAACTAATGTACGAAACATTGAAAGCAGCTAATAAGTTGGGGGGTTTGTGGGTGTCATCAATAATCGATTTATAATCGAATTGTTGCCTCTGAATCGTAATCGTAATCGAATCGCTAGGTGCCCAAAGATTCCCACCTCTAGTATTTAAGTTAGTAGAATGTTTTGTAAAACTGTAGCGTATCAAAAAGTAAGAACAAGTTGCACTAACCCAATGTATTTAAGTTAGTACAACGTTTTGTAAAACTATAGTGTACACTGTTCAATCTATTTATGTAAGTATTTTGAACATCCGGGTTTACAGTGTGACTATAGCTCAAGTCAGAGGTCAAAACCCATTAAATATCCTTGCTGGCTAAATGTGGCAATCAAAAAACTGTGGCAATTTGTTTAATGACATGCCTGACTGTCCTTTTATAGTTGCATTCACTTATAATTAGTTTTAAAAATCAGCTTGACATGACTTACGTGCTAATATGAGATGCTTCTTCTATTTGCTAGACTAATACTTACTTGATACTTGATAAAACAACACTTGAGGCATTATTAACAGATTCTCAAGGATTTTAGTCAAATCATCTGGCTTGTTCTGAACAGTCTTGAACATTCCAGTTGCAATCCGTTCAATGCCTTGAGAATGAAATTTCCTGAATTAATTAAAATATTCAAAGGCCCATTTATTAAGCCGTTAAATTTTACAGGTTACATGCAGTGTTGGTGTGCATGTTTTGCATAACCTGCAAAGATTTAGATTTGTGAAATCACAAAGTTAGCGAGCACAATTTGTCTCAGGTTTGATGAATCAAGCTAAATGAAGGATGCTAAATAATGTGCTGTATATGCATGTTCTGTACCAAGAACCAGGGGCATCACAAGATCTAAAACAATACTGGGTCACAGCAGGGCACTGGCAAGCAAGCAAATTTCTTTTTGAAGTACTTACCTAGCATAAAAAGTCAGAAATAGAGCTTTCAATTATATATACACCGTATTTTTCAGACTATAAGTCACACCTGAGTATAAGTCGCACCAGCCGTAAAATGCCCAACAAAGAGGAAAAAAACATATTTAAGTCACACCGGCGTATATGTCGCATTTTTTGGGGAAATTTACTTGATAAATCCACCACATAGAACAGATATGTCATCTTGAAAGGCAATTCAAAATAAAAATAAAATAGAGAACAACTTGCTGAATAAGTGTACAGTATGATAATGTTACATGATGCATGAACAACGAAATGCGAACATGGCCGGTATGTTAACGTAACATAGCTATTAAAAGTTATTCAGATAACTATAGCATAAAGAACATGCTAGCAAGTTCACCAAACCATCAGAGTCACTCCAAAACACCAAAATAACATGTTAAATGATATAATAATGTGTTAATAATTTCACACTTAAGTCGCTCCAGAGTATAAGTCGCACCCCGAGCCAAACTATGAAAAAAAAACTGTGATTTATAGTCCGAAAAATACGGTACTCAAACCAAAATAAAGTATCTGTAAAAAAGTGATTTTTTTGTTTTTTCAACCATCAGTGTTCAAAATCAAAAATGGGATGTCCCTTGTTTTTCATCAATTCACCTCTGCTCATACTCATCAACTTCAATCTCTCCTTCACCTCTTCCTACACTCTGCTGCTCTACTTTGTCTGGACAGAAATGGGGATTAGTAGATTGTGACCTAAAAGTAGTTTATGTTGCCTAGGCGCGTGACCTAGCTTACCTCTCTTATTCCTTCTTGCTGATTTATCCTTGCTGTGAGCAAATAACTTTCTAATATTAATTTGCAAGAGTAATTGTTTTAGTAAAAGAGAAAAAAAAAATAAACATCTTGTTACAGATTACAGGGACTGCAGTTACAAATAAAATGCTTGTAAAACAGATCAAAATGATGAACACACATACAAAATTGTTAGAGATTATATTCCAAACCTAGGCAATTAATTCATACATATCGATACTATTCATTTTGGTCATATAAACAAATAGCAATAAATAGCATCAGTTTTTATACAGTTCAAATACCACATACCATATCAACATAATGTTAGACAAAGCTCTTGAGTGAGAGCAGCTAATCTGCTGCTTCAATTTGCGAACAGAATAGTTTACCGCAGTTAACGGTCTGATACGTAAAGAGTAAAATTGAACCATTTGAATTCACAATTGATAGGACAAGGTGACCAAACAAACGTCAACACAGAGGTTAAAACGAACAACAAGGATGGGCAGTTTATCTGGCACTAACCTGTCGAGCAGGTGTTAAGATGTGATTTGCACCGTCAACTGTATGACTAGCTGTTTGGCACATGCATCGTAATATTGATTCTGCATTTACATGTTTTTGAAGTAATCTAAAAAATAATTCTCTATTACATAGTGTCTATAAAAGCACCCATCAGTCACTCAACTTGTGATGTATAAGAGCATTAAAATAGGCGGCCGTTCTTTGTAGCAACTAAGGATGCAACAATACTCGATTTTATATTGAACCGTTCGATACGCCCGCTTCGATTCAATACGCAAAAACATTTGATCCAAATGAAAAGCTCCCAAAATGTATTTTCCAGATTTATTTTTGTCGTCTCTCTTGCTAAAATGTCCAGCGCAGCTTTGCCTTCGAAAAACAAACTCTGCCGCTAGCAGCCCCTCCCACTCCTCCCCCGAACTGGATGAAAGGTGGGAGCAGTGGTGCATGAAGATCATTGCTTGTGAGGAAACACAGCAACTTACGGAGGCGGCTTGCCTGCTTCAATATCGTACAGTTCTGTAATTTGGAGGCATTTTGGGTGAGCTGATATGCTATCCCCACTCGTACATATTAATCAGAGAATGTCTTTACGGATACGCACAAAAAAGACCACCAATATATTGTTGCCGACTTGGCTGCCACGCACAGCCTCGCTTTGACCACAGACAGGTTCAGACTGTGGGTCACAGAGAGCTAACGCACGGTGACTTGATGAACAATGAGTGGCAAATTAAGAGTGCTGTACTTCAAACTCGTCCTGTTTATGAAAGTCAATTTTCAAATGATGGTGTTGTGCAGTAATGAGCAGACGTGACTTCTGTGGCGTTTGTTAACTTTTTTTAATGCCCGTCAACACTTGCGCACACACACTAGATATCATCAAATAGCAACCTAGATGTGCTACGTTAGATCCCCACTAAAGCCCAAGTCATTGGCTGCATGAGCCCAGAGTGATCATGGGATGCGTAGTCTATATACTTCATCGATGAATTAAAAACTGCCATGATTGAATGGAAGTTAAGCAGGCCAAATCAATCCATACCAGTGACTTTAGATAATGCTGCAAATATTGTTAATTCAGTACGTAACACAGATGGACTCGGACCACAAATAAGATGTTTTTTTTCTCATCTGGTAAACATACCTGCAAAGAGAGTAATAACAATCAAGAGTGTGCCTTGCCACCCTGAACAAACAGTAAAGATTGTTCTCAGCACTTTTATACAAAATTTCTTCAGATCAGTAAGAAGTAAGCACATAAATATTATGCACTAAAATGCATGTTTATATGATTGCATTGGACGAGCAGAGATTTTAAAAGGAGCGTGAAGGTGCTGTATAACCAGGCGCAATGACGGGATTTATCGGCTCTGTTGGTCCTTTTGATGAGCTTGTTGAACAGTGGAGCTTGTACACGGAGCGGTTTGGCTATTTCGTGGAAGCTAACAAAATAGCGGAAGAGAAAGTGGTGCCCACGATTTTTAGCGTTATTGGGCCAAAGACTTTCAATTTGCTGAGAAACTTGCTTCAACCTGATAAACATGGCAGTAAAACATACAGGGAAATCCTGGAAACTGACATTTTTCACCCAAGACCCTTGTGATTGCAGAGAGATTCCGATTTCACAGGAGAAATCAGGAAGAGGCGGAATCTGTCACCATGTAGCAAGCATGTTTTTATCCTACATTACGACATTACACTCTCAAACATTTAGTAAACCAATCCTGCAGTGCTCCATTCTTATTATTATGACTGTTGCTTTCCCTTTAAAGTGGCCAATGTCACCCATCACATTCCCGCTTATTTTGCAGGGATGGACCCGATCAGACCTCACCGCAGATCGGTCAATTCAGCGGTAGCTCGGTGCAGGAAGGCGTTTCCACCACCGCCAATCAGATCCTCATCAAGTTTCACAGTGACTTCAGTACCAGCGGCTTCTTTGTGCTGAATTATTACGGTAGCTTTCCCTTCATACCACAAAGCAAAGACACTTACTAAAGACAAAGTAAATATTCAGTAAAGAAAAGATGTCGACAGTCTTAAAAATGTCCCGGTGTGACACAGTACGTATGACAAATGCCTTGATGCATATCTTGTCAGCTAATAAAACCATTTCAAGCAGAACTCAATTAAAAATAAAATGTCCCCTATCTCAGCTAAATTAGCAATTGGATTTTGATGGTCATTGACGGTGAAAGGTAGTAATTTAAGATTCACTTATGATGAGTCATTTCCTCTGCAGCATACCAACTGAGAACATGTCAACCACCACCTCCTGTTGCCAATGCTACCGTTTTAACTGATGACGACCACTTCGAAATAGGTTTGTCTTATTGTTGGCTGCCTGTGTCTTTTTTCTGTATTCCTGAAATTTGAGTCAACACTATTGTTTAGAAGTATTTCATCTGTCTTTTTTTATTTATTTCTTCTATTTTCATCCTGTCATCTATATTCATTGGAGCCTTGTCAGTGTAGTGACGTGGAAATCAAACTGCTTGTCATTTTGTATGAAGTGCCTGAGGAGTGGATGTCAATCTTCATTATACGTAAAATGTGTTTGTGATTACTCCCCTGGTTTGGAGAAAGGCCTGTGTATGTGAGAGATGAGTTTTTCTTTTATTACATGCCACCCATACACAACTTTGACCTGTATGTGTGTGTGTGTGTCTCTCTCTCTACCTTGGTGGGTGTAAATGACCTCACAGGGGACATTATTCGGTACTCATGCCTGCCGGGCTTCACCTTGGTAGGCAGTGAGATTCTGACCTGTCGACTTGGAGAGCGGCTACAGATGGATGGACCCCCACCAGTCTGTCAAGGTCGGTTCTTTTCTTATGTCTAAGATCTTATTTGTATGTTATTAAGAAACGTTACACATTATTAGTATGTGTCATTTCAAATATGTCAAAATTATGTGTGTGTTTAACGTGCAAATACAAATTTTAATATGCCTGATTGTACCGTTCAGTTTTGTTGTGTGTCCGCATGTGTTTGTGTGGTTGCCTGTTCGTTCACTTGACACCTACCTGCCAAGGTTGACTGCAGTCTGCAGCACCTCTGCTGATGCATCATTTAACACACAACCTCCAGGGTCTTTTAGCAAGGTGTGGCATCAGCAGCTCTATTAATTCATTGACACTTGTAACGTAGACATCGCTGACCTAAGATCATAAACTTACATTCCTACAAAACCTAATATTTAGGATCAGCAGGTTTCATCAAATATATTGTAAGCCATTGGAAAACACTTTTTCCATCAATCGACCAATCATTTTTTCAGGCATGTACTGCAGTGGTTTGAAAAACGCTTTTTTTTTTTTTTTTTTTTTTTTTAATTCTAGAGTTGACATAGTCTTGACAAGCTCACGGACTTCAATTCTTTAATGTTAGTTACATCTCATTCACTGACTGGAATGTCAAAGTAATAGCAGTGTTGTCACAGATTACTTGAAAAAGTAATTTAATTACTGATTCCTAATTACATCTCAAAAAGTAATCTAGTCACTTTACTGATACTTTATTATTAAAACAACTAAGTTACTTTAAAAGTAATTTATCAGTTACTTTTTTACACATTTTTCTCTCTTTGCTGCCTCAACATAAGAATGACAACAGAAAGATTTCATCGCATGTAACTGACTTTTCGATTATTGAATTTAAAGGGAAAGATCAGAATTTATCACATAAGGCTTAATCTTCACGCTAGCTTAGCCACCCCGAAACCCCTCAAAGTAACAAATAATTCACTGCACAATAATCAACAACACACAAATGAATTGCACAGTGCAATAAACACAAAGGTTGTGGCGGGCGCAGATGCGCGAGCACAACCCGGAAGTACGCCGTAGACACACACGCGGTCAATTTGGCCACAAAAATCGGTGATAACTAAGCACTTTACACTCAATCGGACTTACAACACATTCCAAAGATGCTAAACGAACACGTAACCTCACGGCATAAATGTGCAACACGAAAATGATTTTAAAAATGGTCGTCAACTTTACGAGGACGAGCAGGAGCGACGACCACCTGCCGTTGCAACGGCAAGGCTACGAACGGCCGCGCATGTTGCAGCTCCAACATATCGCTGGAATCCCCCTGATTGAAAGAAGAATACTCACGTTTTTGTATGGACGCACACACATCAACATTCCCTCGCACATCTCAACAATTGGTTGCCCTCGGCTCGAATGCGCTGGCACACATCAGTCCCAAAACACTTAGCGCGTGTGACCCGAGACCAAAACAGGGAGACCTATGAGCAGTTACCATTGAAACGAACACGTAGCGGGAACCTTTCTAACATTTTCTATTCAAAATGCTTTTCGTACATGACTACAATATTCTTCATTCTACATACATTATGAGGGAATAACAAAATAGTAACGCACAGACAATGAGGAAACCAACTTTAATCAGATTACTGTTTTTTAAAAATGAACGCATTAGATTACCCGTTATTAAAAAAAAGTAGTCAAATTACAGTAACGCGTTAACGTAAGTAATGTTAGTGACAACACTGAGTATGAACATCCTAAATGTTGTATGATTTTAAATTAGACCTCTAATGTTCATTAAGTGAACTTTATTTAACCTTGAGTTTAGGACTTCTTTGTGGCATTTTTTTCCTGACTTTTTTTTTTGGCATCATAATGCATAGTTGAAAATTCCGCTATCATTTACATTTTTGATTTTTCAAATTTTCTGTTTCGCAAAACCTTTAATTTCCAAGCAAGTTAGATTTGTTTATTGAATGTCAACGATTCTCAACTTTATTGAACTGTGAGAAGGATATGTCAACCCATTGGACATCATTCTTTTTCAGTTGTATGAGGAGCTACTAGAGGGGATTTTAATCTATTTTTCCAACATTATCTTGCTAGCTCATCTTTTCAAATTGTGAAAATACCGCATGCTGATAAAAAAAAATGTCACATAGACTTGAATTGAGGGAACAAATTAACCTATCAATTTCAGAACAGTTAAGTACAGCATTGTGGGCTAGTCAAATACCTTTTTTGTTATGTTATAGAGGTGTCCAAAATTACCAAAATTAAGAGAGGCAGAATAGAATAGAATAGAATAGAATAGAATAGAATAGAATAGAATAGAATAGAATAGAATAGAATAGAATAGTTTTTTATTGTCATTGCTGTCAGCATTGCCAGTTGAAAAATGCTTATCGTCAGAAAGAAAACAAAAACAAGTCAACAAAACACTGGGGAATAAACTTACTTTCATAGGACACACAAGGGGAACGACGCACGTCGTGACTAGGACAAAGAAAGCGCAGCTATAAAGAAAGGATCCATCAACAGGCTGTGTTGCAGGTTGGCATTAAGAGGAGATGATTATGATTCTACACAGGTGTATACCTCTGACCAACCCCTCCTCGCGTCACCTAGGGTCAACTAAAAACATGGCAAAGGCAAAACAAACAAGCCCCCAACAGAATTTGACGATTTTATTTTTCAGTTGATTTTAATGTTGATGTATCAATCATGTGTTGCTTCTTGCATGCTTTGCAAACTCTCTTAGGTTGCACAGCAAGTCAATTCAAATTTCTTTGCCCATATATGACACAATTCTCATTCTCAGGCAGTATGAATAGTCCAATCCGATTTTTTTTTCTTTCTTTTTTCCCCCAAATCCGACAAGTGCCTTTTTCACGTGGATATAAATCGGATACGTATCCGATGCCTCTGCACTATGAACACCCATCCATACACATCCAATCTAAACATCATCCACTAGTGAATACATCACCAAAGAAAAGTTAACACAAAACCGTGACAGCCGAGACTTCCTGAAAGGACCGTATGTACGTGTCACAGTGCGCATACGTGTGACATCATGTACACGTTCCCTACACTGCGAGTCACATATTTTTGCGCAATGTATATGGCTACACTAAAATAGTGTAATTAACCAATAAAAGATATTGGGAATCACACCTCGAATAATGTTTTGGTTTTTGCCCTTTCCGTGCAGAGCAGAGGACCGTCACTATTATGATACAAAATGCCTCCATCACCTTGACTGATTGACAGCTGCTTGTTCCACCTCCCGAATCTGTCATCTGTCAGACCGCACTCTCCGTGGCAGTACGATGTGATCGGGCAGGCTCTGCTGTATCATGACCACTTGTCCTTTCCAAGACACACTACAACTTCATGACACCATGTCTCGTAATCTGACACTGTGACCGTCAGGAACCACCGAAAAATGTGTCGTATATTTTGAGTTCAGCATTAGTTGTGTTGGTTGAAGCCAGTATAGCTGTGGCTCCATACAGTGGGGCAAATAAGTATTTAATCAACCACCAATTGTGCAAGTTCTCCTACTTGAAAAGATTAGAGAGGCCTGTGATTGTCAACATGGGTAAACCTCAACCATGAGAGACAGAATGTGGTAAAAAAAACTCAAAATCACATTGTTTGATTTTTAAAGAATTTATTTCCAAATTAGAGTGGAAAATAAGTATTTGGTCACCTACAAACAAGCAAGATTTCTGGCTGTCAAAGAGGTCTAACTTCTTCTAACGAGGTCTAACTAGGCTCCACTCGTTACCTGTATTAATGGCACCTGTTTTAACTCATTATCGGTATAAAAGACACCTGTCCACAAACTCAGTCAGTCACACTCCAAACTCCGCTATGGCCAAGACCAAAGAGCTGTCATAGGACACCAGAGACAAAATTGTAGACCTGCACCAGGCTGGGAAAACTGAATCTGCAATAGGTAAAATGCTTGGTGTTAAGAAATCAACTGTGGGCCAAACACACAGCCAGGGCAACAAAGGAGTGGCTTCGTAAGAAGCATTTCAAGGTCCTGGAGTGGCCTTGCCAGTGTCCAGATCTCAACCCCATAGAAAATCTGTGGAGGGAGATGAAAGTCCGTGTTGCCCAACGACAGCCCCGAAACATCACTGCTGTAGAGGAGATCTGTATGGAGGAATGGGCCAAAATACCAGCAACAGTGTGTGAAAAGCTTGTGAAGAGTTACAGAAAACGTTTGGCCTCCATTATTGCCAATAAAGGGTACATAACAAAGTATTGAGATGAACTTTTGGTATTGACCAAATACTTATTTTCCACCATGATTTGCGAATAAATTCTTTAAAAATCAAACAATGTGATTTTCTGTTTTTTTTTGTTTTTTTTTTTCCACATTCTGTCTCTCATGGTTGAGTTTTACCCATGTTGACAATTAACAGGCCTCTGTAATATTTTCAAGTTGGAGAACTTGCACAATTAGTGGTTGACAAAACTACTTATTTGCCCCACTGTATGTGTATATGCATAAGTAAATGTCAATTGTATATCCCAATGTGGCTCCATATGTGTATATGCATAGGTAAATGTCAATTTTATATCCCAAATTGCAATCTCCTTCGAGGTAAAAAAAAAAGGAACTATGAAATCGCTTTTTGATTTAGATTAAACTGTGTGATCAAAATGGCAATGGAGCTGCAATCGACAACTACCTGCTAAAGCATTTTTAACACTTTTAAGAAAAAAAATTTGGTTTCTATGTGTAATTGGGTTCCCATATGCTTTTATTTTAGTCTATGGGCTGACAATACAAGCATGATCCTCTTATCGAACTATGGAAATAAAACATATCATACGTTATGATAAAGAAATTTTTTTCTGACAAAAAAAGTTGTAATTGAATATCTATGTGAAAGAAATTCACGACAGCGCATATTTCATATTGTGATCTGAATCCACTTCCTTGAGACTCGTACTAGAATAGTAAAGCCTTTTTTAGAGTTGTTTGTTCCTTGACATTTTCATGGATCACCTCATTACTGTCATCAAGAATTCATGACTTTTCCTTTTATTGGATATGTTCTGTCCCCATGCCACCTCTTAGACAAAACTAATTGCTCTCATTGGGACATGTAAAGTTGAACTTAATATGAGTTGACCTGCTATTCACATCCACGAGGCTGCTGTAGAAAGGTTGTAAAGGGCCTATTTCCTGTCAGCAGCTTGCTGTTAAGGCAGGAACAGATAATTCTCCTGTGTTCTTACTCTTGTTTTCTGTTAAGGCTTCAATTAATTGTCATTTTATGCTTAGAGCTTGGCACTTAAAAGTCCACGCATCGCTATCCTACGTCACCCTCAAACATGCCTTGGTTTGAGGATAATTCCCCAGGCACTGTTGTGGTAGCTTTGTGCAAAAATAGAGCAGGAATTGAGTTGATTGTCTTGTTTGCTTGGTAAACCATCTGGTACGCTGTGGCTGGATCTTAGCCATAACATGTTGACTTATTGCTCCCTTCTTCACGCCCCTATTGATTTGCAGGTGCCATTCAGAAAATCTAATGAAAAACTATTTCAACTGCTCAAACTTCATCTTCACTTTACCAAGTTAACTTTATCACTAAGTGACTTTCACACACCAATGTTGTGTTGCGATCAATATCAATATACAATATTGCCTTTCTATAGTTTTTTTTTTTTTTTTTTTTTTTGCTCTTTCCTGCCTGTGTTGAGTGAAAGGAATAAAACAAAAGCAAAAAATAAAAACAAACAAACAAAAAAAGTAATAAATGGAGGCACCCAGACAGGCTGTAACCCGGCTTACAAACGAGAATGCCTGCTTTATTGTTGTCCGCATCCCATTTCTTGAATATTTAATAATTAGTAGACTGCAGTTAATTACCCTGGCTGACATTTAGCAGAGCAGGCAGGGTACACCACGGACTGTTCACCAGTGAATTGCAGGGCACATGATTGCTGGATTCTTACTGCATTGTTCAAATGAAACAATGCCAAATTACTACTCGAATACGGTGAAATTCAGGTGTGTTATTTTAATGCATGAATAAAAGAAGAAAAAGAAACAAAAACACCCACGATTGGATAGCCTCAGATCGATAGTGTGCTTATTCCAAATGTAGGTAAAAATCAAGCATATCACAATCCAACAAAGAAGTCATCATCCGTGCACAACAACTGATACCTAAAAACCTCTAACTGTGAGGTTGACATGTTTAACATTTTTCACTGTGCTTTTTATAAAAACAGATTCAGCAACTTATTTTCAAGTTCATTATGGCTTTCCTAATTAAATCATTGTCATTTATAGCAACATTAACTCCACCATGTTTCATTTGACATATTTTAATTATTTAAAAAAACAGTTTTGTTGTATTTCCCTCCGTGGCTTGTTTGGGCTTTACTGTGCAGAATTAATGCAGTGTGGGAAACTTGTTTGGCATTCACTCAGTCAAGTACCTACGAGCATTGAGGTTTTTTTTTTTTTTCTTCCTCATCAGAGTTACTTTACAGCCAATTCAGGTTATGCAAACATGATTACAAAACTTTGAGCCTCCAGTCAACAAGCACGTGAAGAAAAGGAGTTCTTCAGTGATAGTTGAAAATCTCTACCAGTTGTGTGTTCAATAAACTCTGTTTATTTTTAATATGGGTTGGTCAAGATTCATTCAAACAGTCAAGAATTTAAATTCTTTCAGCATCGTTTTTGTATTTCTCTGGAATTTCACCCCAAAATATATCTATTAATTCTCTTTCACCCAACCCTTTTTTATTTCCTCTTGTGTGATTGTCTCAATTTGATTTGTTTCAGTCCAATGTCCTGCTCACGAAGTGCGTTTTGACTCAACCGGGGTAATCCTGAGCCCTGGTTACCCTGAAAACTACCCCAACCTCCAGATGTGTTCTTGGCTGATAAATGTGGAAAAGGGTTACAACATTTCACTGAACTTTGAACTCTTTCAGACAGAAAAGGAGTTTGATATTTTGGAAATATTTGATGGTGAGTTTGCAGAGATTCTTTTCTGTGTACTGGATATCAGTTACATCCATTTTAACAATGTTTCATTTAAAGATATGTTAATTGAGCGGACATATTCTATGATTGGCAAAAAAATAATGCAGTTGGTCTTTGCAGTAGATATTTTCCATGGCTGTGCCTGTGAGTGGCAATGTACATCTGATATTGGGCTTCGAGGCAATTTGCAATTTACCTCTGCATTGTGACTTATGAAACAGCAAAAATTACCTAACACAGGGGTATCCAACTCGGGTCCTTGAGAGCCCCTATCCAGCTTGTTTTCCATGTCTCGCTCCTCCAGCACACCTGACTAAAATAATCAGGATCGTTATCAGGCTCCTTCAGAGTTTGCTGACGAGCTGATAATTTGATTCAATTGTGATGAAGGAGGGAGACATGGAAAACAAGCTGGATAGGGGCTCTCGAGGACCTGAGTAGGATACCCCTGACCTAACTATTTTTCATTTCATCACAGTTTGTTGCTACAAAACACTGTACAGGGTGACCCAAAAAAAAGTTTACACTGCCATAATACAACTTAAATGCCATGTTTATTCAGCTTAGAATTAGAATTGAATCACAAATTATACATTATTGTAAAGAACATGTACAGTACACTCTATTTTTCAATGTGTCCTCCCTTAAGTGTCACAACAGCCTCCAGGCGCCTGCGGAACGCTTGACAGGTCTTCTTTATGTAGGATGCTGTCATCTTTTCCCAAGATCTAACAATGGACCTCTCCAAGGCTGCCACAGAAGTTTGTGGCTTCTTACAGGCACTGTCCTCCACAGTTGCCCATATTCTATAATCCAGGGGATTGAGATCTGGACTCTGGGGTGGCCACATATCACCTTGTCAATCAACTTTTTGGTCCGCACAGATCGTCACTTCCAGACCCAGGTTTTCGTGAGGCTGTTCCAGTATCTTTCAGCTTCTTTTTAACTTAGTAGACTGCACATCTGGCTATTCTCAGATTTGCTGCAATCTCAGTAGGTGTCAGACCGGCACGCAGCAATTCAGGTACAGCTAAAGTTTTCTTCATTTTCAGCAGAAGCACAGGAATTGTAGAGACGAGAGATTACCAGCTGCATTGAGTGACCTTAATGTATCACTTAACCATGACAACCTATTTAGATATGTTTCAATGGCTTTTAAACAAGCAGTCAACTGTGTGTAAACTTTTTTTTGGGTCACCCTGTACAAACGTGCACATGGAAATTTGGTCATATCTTTTTTTTTTTTTTTTTTTTAATGTAGATAATGTCATTTGCAATTTACAAAATGTTTTATTTTTTTTTTTATTGTTTGTTTTGTTTGATGGTGCGAACGAGATCAGACAATCCTGTTGGGTTTTTAACCTGAATCTCTCCTCTCAATTAATTTGCATATAGACGCATTGTGACTTTTGCACTGACCAAAAACACATAAACTCAGACCAGCTCACTGTGCCTGTTCCTATCTTTGTCTCCAGGTCCAAACATATATAGCCAGAGCCTGGCATCTCTTAGTGGTGATATTGAGACACCATTCAGTCTTACCACCACTGGCCATCAGCTACTGCTGCGTTGGTCCTCTGACCATGGCACCAACCGACGTGGCTTCCACATCAGATATGTGGGTGAGTATCAAAGTATGTATCCAGTTTATGATTATTTTCTCTTTCTTTTATATTTAGTCATGAATAGTATATTATGTCTCCAAACTGTATTTAAGAATTCAAATGCAATCTTACTATTTTTGTCTTCACAAAGAAAAATCTGCCAAATTATTGTTTTTTACTAACACTATTCATCATGGAGTTGGGACAATGTGTAAAACGTACATTAAAACCATATAATGATTTCCAAATCCTTTTTCAACTTACTATATTCAGTTTAATTGACAGCACAATGTGTTGCGAACCTATGCTGTACAGTACATCAAACAAAAAGTAGGTAGAATTCTTCCTCACAGGCTTCAACAAATGCACTTATTGAGTGTTGCTAAAAGGAAAAGTGATGAAACAGAGTGGTAACTATGCCCCTATTCCAGCTTCTTTGGAGTGTGTTGCAGGCATTCAATTCAAAATGATTCATTATTTCCAAATACAAAAAAATAAATAAATAAATAACACCATGTTACATGATTTTTTTGTTGTTGTTGTTCCTGGCTTGTAATCATTTTGTTTGTGTTGCTTGGGTCCATACTAAATGGAAATAAATGCCATTCAAAAGGTAAAAGTTGGGTTCTGCAAAATTAGATGCTATATTCAAAATTTCCAATTTTACATCCTAGTTATGCAGAAAATACTTATGTTAAATGTAATTTATTTGTGTTTCAGGCCAAACTAAGCCTATAAAATCAGGAGGAAAATGTACTGTACATTTATATTATAAAAGCATTAGAAAGTACAACAGTAAAGAAAAGAGGAAAATAGAATTTCAAAGTTGTGACCACAAACCCGAACTCGTCGGAAAACAAAAGTGTGTTTTTATTAGTGTTGCACCGATAACGTTTGAAATATATATATGTATGTATATATATACTGTGTATATATATATATATATATATATATATATATATATATATATATATATATATATATATATATATTAGGGCTGTCAAAATTATCGCGTTAACGCGCGGTAATTAATTTTTTAGATTAATCACGTTAAAATATTTGACGCAATTAACGCACTAGGCCCGCTCAGACAGATTTAATTGTCAGTACAGTGAAAGGCCAACTTGTTAATTGTGTTTTATGGAGTTTTTTCGCCCTCTGCTGGCGCTTGGGTGTGACTTGCATATGTTATGTGGCGTAATGTCGCCCTCTGCTGGCGATTCAGTGCAGCTGATTATTTGGGTTTCAGCGCGCTTTTCTGACGTGATTATATGTCGACGCGAACTCACACTAATAGACAGTGCTATTCAGACCAGCTAACGTCCGCATCCAGTATTCAGTGGCAGTTCTCATAGCCCCATCACACTGTTTGTGTCTAATACATGCATCGCTTGTGAGTTATATTCCTCCTTTGTTTATATTCATGAGCATTAGATAGCTATTGATGATGTGTATTTGAATTTGTTCACATATGTGGTGAAATGCAGTTACATTGTTAGATGCTTGTGAGCTAATTGGCTAGTGCTACTGCTCAAATGGACACGTGTGTGTACATTTTATGTTATTTTGTGATTTATGCAAGTTATTGACACATTGCCTTGTTATTTTCAGTTTTACAAAAATACAAGAAACGTGCTCCTGTCAAAAAGAGATGACTTCAGTAAAGCCCATGCAACTTTGCCACACCATCTGATTTCTTTTTGGAACTTATGTTCGCTATCTGTCAGTTTGTGTACTCACACACATTGAGGACAGAATAGGGCCACTAGTTTATTTTTTGATTGAAAATTTTACAAATTTTATTAAAACGAAAACATTAAGAGGCGTTTTAATATAACATTTCTATAACTTGTACTAATATTCATCTTTTAAGAACTACAAGTCTTTCTATCCATGGATCACTTTAACAGAATGTTAATAATGTTAATGCCATCTTATTGATTTATTGTTATAATAAACAAATACAGACCTTATGTACCGTATGTTGAATGTATATATCCATCTTGTCTTATCTTTCCATTCCAACAATAATTTACAGAAAAATATGGCATATTTTATAGATGGTTTGAATTGCGATTAATTGCGATTAATTACGATTAATTAATTTTTAAGCTGTAATTAACTCGATTAAAAATTTTAATCGTTTGACAGCCCTAATATATATACATATATATATAGGGCTGTCAAAATTATCGCGTCAACGGGCTGTAATTAATTTTTTAAATTAATCACGTTAAAACATTTGACGCAATTAACGCACATGCCCCGCTCAAACAGATTAAAATGACAGTACAGTGCAATGTCCACTTGTTACTTGTGTTTTTGGGAGTTTTGTCGCCCTCTGCTGGCGCTTGGGTCCGACTGACTTTATGGGCTTCAGCACCCATGAACATTGTGTAATTATTGACATCAACAATGGGGGGCTACTAGTTTATTTTTTGATTGAAAATTTTACAAATTTTATTAAAACAAAAAAAATTAAGAGGGTTTTAATATAAAATTTCTATAACTTGTACTAACATTTATCTTTTAAGAACTACAAGTCTTTCTATGCATGGATCGCTTTAACAGAATGTTAATAATGTTAATGCCATCTTGTTGATTTATTGTTATAATCAGGGGTGCACATATTTTTTTTGCCCAGGTTCTCAGAGGAGGACCTGAAGATGTGACTTGGTCCTCATTGAGCTTGAGAGCCGACCCGCCTGATGCGATAAAATTATGACAAGCTTTACTTAGAGCCAATTACCTTTAATTAATTATATTAACAATTAATGCTTGATTAACGTCAACTGGCACAACAAAATTGCCATTACTTTGAAGTGAAATGTAAAGAAATAAACATAAAAGCACTAATTCAAAATAAAGGGCATTATGCGGCTCCCACATTAACTCCAAGCCTTTGTAAAAGTGGGATGTCCTCCTCATAAGAGCTCATTGAATGTGCATGTTTAGCTTTGTGAAATGCGAGCAAAAACACGTTTGTCAGTGCATGGCGCTGTTCTTCAACTTTATTCCGCCACTTGTCCATAGGGCGAGTGGGGTCCTGTCTGACATCGATAGTTTGCTTAATTGCCACATGCTGGTTTTTTTTCGTGCTTTTCAAAGTTTGGATGGCTGAAATTCTTTGACCCTACATAATATGCGCTGCTCTTATCAGCGACATTGGGATTCTCACGGCAAATTTTGTACCACATTTCCATGCGAGCATCATTTGCTTCTAGTCATGGTACCTCCTGATGCCACTTTTCAGCAAAAGTCCTTTTTTTCGGTAGCTTCGGTGACGTCTCTGTCATCTGTCTGTCTTTTGACGGGGGTGGGGAAACACGGAAATAATTACTCAGTGGGGCCTGCCTCTTTGACATTTTGAGAAGTGATTTTCTCATGTCCGCTGCAAATACAGTGGTCAGCCATCGGTACGCAAAAGCGTATGGAAGCCGTTGAGGGCCAGCGCGTTTGTCTTCGTCCAGTACGCATGCGCGCATGCGAACCACTTATGTGCACCCCTGGTTATAATAAACAAATACAGTACTAATGTACCGTATGTTGAATGTATATATCCATCTTGTGTCTTATCTTTCCGTTCCAACAATAATTTACAGAAAAATATGGCATATTTTATAGATGGTTTGAATTGCGATTAATTACGATTAATTAATTTATAAGCTGTAAGTAACTCGATTAAAAGTTTTAATCGTTTGACAGCTCTAATATATATATATTTATATATATATATATATATATATATGTATATGTATATATATATATATATATGTATATATGTATATATATACGTATATATATATATATATATATATATGTATATGTATATATATATATATATATGTATATATGTATATATATACGTATATATATATATATATATATATATATATATATATATATATATACACCTTTGGCTCTCCAAGGCCAAAACAGTGCTAAATTCGGGAAATTAAAACATGTATACTACTAACCCAACAGTAAGAAAGTAAAAATACAATGAATGAACTGAATTGACTTTTTTTAAACCCTGAGTTTTGGCTCTCAAAGGCCAAACAGTGCAACTTTCATGAAATTATAAATAATGATAATTGACCACAGCACCCTGTCTCTCTATTAGCCTCCCTCTTTGTTCACCAGCAGCAACATAACTCAACTCCATCTATAGCTACTCACAAATGCAAACAGTGCACTAGTGAGACTCTCTGCACCAAAAAAACACTTAGCCGCTTAGCTTGCTTACTTCTACCGCATTTTTGAATAGGCTTGCTACCCGTCCTTTGAAATAAGAATTCATTCCGAATTGGGAATCAAAAGTTGCGTTCCGTATTGAACCAATACAGAATATATGTAAATAGATATATTTCTTTGCATTTCAGGAGTTTTGGGGATGTCCCTTTTTTTTAAGTAGCCTGTACGGCTTTGGTGGCGAGGGCGGCGTCCCTTATTTCTATTTCTGAAAGGTGGCAACCCTACTTTTGAAACAGGTCGCAAATGAATGCAGCATTTCTTTCGGAAAAACACAATAAAAGTAAAGTAGTCTAAGTGAACTGACCAGGAATTGTTGCTATGATCCAGCCCCCTTCCTCTGGATAGCGGTCCTGCTGTTGCAGCCTCAAACTCTTTGTGTTCGTTCACGTTTTTTTCAAATGTTTTATCATGTTCGAGGTATTAAAGCTGGCCGATGTAACTCCACCTCTCGAACCTTTAAGGCCGCAAATCTTGCATGCAGCCATTGTACTCAGAGAATCTATGCTGAAATATTTCCAGACCGCTGACATTTTCCTCTCCTAGTTTCAGTTTGTGTATGTTTTGTATCTCCATATGAAAAAGCTGCCTGCATTGGTTAAGAGCGGCCATTGGCCCCCTCTCATTGGTCTGTAGCTGGTCAATAGCGATAGCTGCTTGGCATGCAAAGTTGATCACGTGTGATCACAAACCACAGTGTAGTGAGCGCCAGGAGAAAGAAGGCTACAGTCAAGTGTTATAATACTGGACCGGTAAATGGTATCGGCACCCTATTTGTTAGTACTCGTCGATACCGATACCACCATTTTTGTGCTGGATGCCCCCCCCCCCCACACACACACACACACAGATACTGGTATCGGTGTATCTTTAGTTTTTATATGTCAATGAGACAAAAAAAATTAGGGAATACCACTTCGAACCAGGGAACAAAATATGTGTTACATGGTGTAATAATCCTCATCGTCATAATCATCAGTTTGAACATTAAATGTTTGTTATTTTATTTTTGGTATATTCAGTTGAGCGAAGGTAAGAAACGAACTGCACCATGTGAATCATTGTATTTTTATCGTATTTACATTTAACACACATTACGTTCCAACTTCATTGAAATTGGGTTTGTCACATTATCTTGTCGTTTGGAGATATAAATTAACGGTAGTATGTTACTAGTTAACATTCAAATAGATAGCAATTTCAGAGAGAGTAATGAGAGCCACAGCCATTATTCTTACAATCTAAGCAATGAGTAAAAATAAGATAGTCACAGGGAGGCTTGCATGTTGTTTTGCACTCCATTTCAAAAGGCTTTAAATTCGTAATTGTCTGTTTAATAACGCAGGTGGTGCTCAGCAATTGGGAATCATCCATTTGAGATGCACCACAAAAGATATTCATTTTTCATGCTCTCTCCATTATATTTAATACACGACTGTTACAATAAAAGAAAGTCAGTAAGATAAATTTTGTTTTTTTGATTTAAAAAAAAAAAAAAACTCTTACTTGATTGGCCTTAAACTGTACACAAACCAGTGTTAACATTCGTGTAAAGCTATTTAAAAGCAAAGTAATATTTATGATTATTTATTTCTCATTTGTCTTTCTTTTTTTTCCCTACTCCTCTATTTTTTTCTCCTTTAATTTATTCTCTCCTCTTCTTTGCCTTTTCATTCCCCAACCCAATCTCATTTGACTTTTCAATTTACCTTAGCAATGTACTGCAGTACCCCTGACTCTCCACAGCATGGTTTTGTGGTCAGCCAAACTGGGGGTCATGTTAACAGCACAGTGCGCTGGGCCTGTGACAGGGGATACAAGCTGATAGGAAAGGGCACAGCTGTATGCAAGAAGACCACCTATGGCTACTACACTTGGGACGCACCAGTTCCTGCCTGTCAAGGTGAGTTTATTTAACAAAGGCAACCGTTTATTTCCTACTCCATACTTATTATTTTTTTCACCCTATACAACACTTGCACTGAAAAATCTCAGGGCTTAATAGGTTTATTTATTTAACTGTCAGCCAGTGATGTGTGCTGGAAAGGAAACAAGAATCAATCCACCCATTTTCTGACACTTTCCACCTCTTCATATTACTTTGACTAACTGGCCTTTAGGATGCAGAGTCCACTACCGCTTTTATTTTGTCCATTTAACTACTGTAATTGGGTCGTTTGATGCTCACATGAGAATGTCTCATTTATATGTGCATGAGCGCATGCTGAAGTACAGATGCACACTCACGTTGCAACAAACAGCAGTAGATGAGGAATAGCCATCACCCAATGAATTAGATATTTACAGATATGTAACATATGTAATATATCCTGTGTGGGGGAAAAAAATCATATTCCAAGTAACTGAGCTTTTGACAGAATGTGAATACTGAAGAAAATATGCAATGAATAATGGATGAAAGTGAATTGAATCCTCTGATACTATGCATAAGTAGAGTGTCGGTATGCAACCAGTATAGTGTGAATGGAACTCTTTTTGTGGAATGGCTACTGGCTGAGACTGGGGTCAGTCCAGCCCTGTGACTGAATCACTGTAGTCATTTTTGAGCATGCATTTGTTGGGCTTTATTTTGAGTGAAAACACTTCACACCTGGGATGTATTCCAATAGCATAATAATTGCTCACAGCTTGTCCAAAACACATGAACTCAAACAGGAGCAAATGAGGCAGATATATTATTGCCGATATTGTCCATCTGCTTTATTCTGGATGCGGGAGATGAATTTGTAGTGCCATTGCTTTTGTTCTTCATATTCTATTTTTGTTTGTATGATATGGTGTGTATATCAATGAAGGTACAAGTAATGTATATGAATTATTTTAATGAAAGTAATTTTATTTTTATTTTGTTTTGTTTTTTTATTATGTAGTAGGCACACTGACCTAAAATACTCCATGTCCTTTGATCTTGTAACAGAATTTAATTTGGCGGAATTGCAAGCCCTATCCCCAAATTGGCATGAAGAACACTTTTCAGCCTTGTAATCAGTATGTGTTGAATTGTGAGCAAGCAGAAGTCAAATGGATGTTGATTGATTCTCTTTGGGGTCGTGAAGGGCAATGTTGTGGCTGTAGGCCATATTGGCAGATGTACCTTTTGATGTCTCTCAGTATTCAGTCACAATTGCTGCTCCATTTTATTATCCGCTTGTTTGCATAATTCTTCCCATTCAGTGTAGTTCAGCAGATGTGGGTTTCCCTTGCATGCAGTTTTCCTCGTCCCATTCGTCTGATAAACACTTTGAAACCTTAGATTTGCATCTAGTTTAAGTGCAGTCGTCATCGTAGTCTGGATTCAAGCTCGGCCGGGGCATTGACTCATAACTGTGGGAGGTTTTCTGTTCGAGTTATTTGTTCTTGAAAGGCTGCAAAAAAAAATAATAATAACAATAATAATAAAAATAAAAAAGATTATGGAAAATATGGGACTGCTCTTTTCAAAAACATGATATCAAAAACCTTGGAAACTAAACTGTTAACCTATTCCAGCCAGCTACGAGCAGTAGGGGTACACCCTGAATTGGTTGCCAGCCCATTGCCAGTCACAACAAAACAAACAACCATTCACGCATACATTCATACCAAGGTACAATTTGTAGTCTTTAGTCAGCCTACCATATATCTTTTTGGGATGTAGAACGAAACCGGAGTACCCACGAAGGCATCGGGAGAACATGCAAACACCGCACAAGAAAGCCAGAGCCCGGGCTTTAACCCTTGAACTGTGAGACGGACTTTTTTACCACCGTCTTCCACTGTGCCGCATAAGATATTGAATCGTATTCCAGACAGTTTCATCTCCACAGAATCCATCTCGTCTGTGTAATAGACATCATTCAACAAATGTCTTCTTGCTTCCTGCAGCTGTTTCATGTGGCGTGCCCAGTGCGCCAGTCAACGGAGGTGTTCTCGCTGCTGATTACTCCGTCGGCACACGGGTGACCTACTTTTGCAACAGTGGTTACCGGCTTTCCTCCAAAGAGCTAACAACAACAGTCTGTCAGCCAGACGGTACCTGGAGCAACCACAACAAGATACCCGGATGCATCCGTGAGTATCAACACAGCTGGAGGAAGAGGCAGGGAGATACTAAGAACCAGTAACAGTGAATTTTAAGAAGTTTACTAGTGGGGAGCAAGTTTAAGATTGAAATCTTTCCTTATGTAACATGAATGGTATAAATATGAATATTCATGGTCTTTTCTTTCTATTTTGGATGGTTTTGCCACAGTTATGATGTGTCCGAGCCTCAGCTCCTTTTCGCTTGACCATGGGAAGTGGAGTATCGTCAATGGGTCCTCTTATGAATATGGTTCCAAGATCATCTTTACTTGCAACCCGGGATACTTCCGTGTTGGCCCTGCTCACATTCAGTGCCTGGCAAATGGGGTTTGGAGTTGGAGAAATGAAAGGCCTCGATGCAGAAGTGAGAAATAGTTTTTTTTGTTTTGTTTTGTTTTCCTTTTACAGAAAATGTACTGTATAACTTAATAGGAGGATAGAAGAAAGAAAAGTACAACCTTCATCAGAAAATGCATGCAAGTGCAAGGCTCCCACACTGCACGCTGAGTTTTTGTATAATGGAATGAATAGGTTTGTAAATTAACATCCACCCTACTTCAAGCGTCTCGCTTGGCTTCTGTTTCATAGATTTTTCTTTTATTATTATTACGAGCCTTTGAGAATCAATGTGTTATTCTACTTAATCAACAGCTCAGACACTCAATTTTGTACAGTAGTTTTCAAATCAGAGCCAAAGCCTGGCTTACATATATGTACTATATGTGAAAGGAGATTAGAAAGAAGGTTTTTTTTTTTGTCCTTTTTTAATATTTTATGCCATAGCTTTTATGTTGTGTGAAATAAAAAATAGCTGAATAGATTGCAAAAGAGAACAGGAAAATATTGATACATGTGGAAAACACAATCATTACGCTTCCTGGACTACTGGATACGCGTGTCTAGGATGACAACTGGTAAAATTGCTGTAAATTCCTTCTTACTCTTTGGATCTGGAACGGGAAGGAAACGTCTCAATTCCTTCCGTTTTCTCAGAAGTTATTGTGTTACTGTTTGCATGGATTGCAACAGCACAACAATAACCTAATTGTGGCAAAACACAATACAGAAATACAAACCAGACTTCACCCACCATAGTTTGTATTTTACAGTGCAGCAGCATCCAATTAAATGTTGGCGTATTTTTGGGGGGGGTTTGAACCGAATACATACGAGTGCATTGCATTAGTGCGTGTATCGATTGGCTCTTTGTACTTGACTCCAAATTTCCTGTTTAAAGCACTTGCCGAAACTACTCAACACAGCCGCAAATCATCTTGGTAAATCCTCAGCCAACGCATCATTGATAAGCAATTTGGAGAAGGGCGTATACCTATTGTTACATATACTAATACAGATACTGTACGAACATTATGGTGATATGATTAATTATTCTTTTTTATCAAACAAGCCTGATTAGTGTCCTCCACTCTAATTTTCAGGAAAGCCAGTTGTACGACACTGTAATACAAGCGAAATACACACCGGAACACAATGTTCACGTTATTGTTAATATTGCTTTTTGCCCAAAAGATATAATATTTTAGGAGGCTTATATTTGGTTGTTTACCAGTAATCGAAACTGTAATACATGGCTGTCCAAGTTCACAAACCCAGGGAAAAAAAACTGAACACGACATATCCACTGCAGATGGGATGCCAAGTCGTTATGTGCTCAGATCCCATTACAATAAGGACCTTAATCATATTTTTTTCATGTGAAATTAAGTCAGGTGTCAACACTAATGTCATCCATGTAAAACCCAGCCTTGCATCCTTTTGGTATTTAATCACCCCATGTCCTTTCTATCTTTCATTTTATGTCTTGCAGTTGTTTCATGTGGCGACCTGCCCATTCCGCCTAATGGAAAGAAAATTGGGACTCAGACTACCTTTGGCGCATCAGCCATTTTCAGCTGCAACCTTGGCTATGTTTTAACAGGATCAACTGTTAGAGAGTGTCTCCTGTCCGGACTTTGGAGTGGTACAGAAACTCAGTGCCTAGGTAAAATATTAGCCCCAATATCGGTCTGATTTGCTATAGAAAAGGATTTTGTAGCTTGTGATACCAAAGTATTTGGTCAGAAACAAGAAAACTCGTTCTCGTGTGAATAACCCATGATTAACAATGTTGTGTAGAAGCAATTTGATTTTTTTTTAGCTTGTTTGATATTCTGATATATTTTTGGTGTGGCATGACTTTTCATCAAACTACATCAAACTACATGACTGTAATGGATTGCGTGTACTGTAACCTTGCCTCTCCGTCGTCACTGTAAAAGTTATTCATGCTCACAAAAGAGAGATGAGTGGAACAACAACAAATTTAAAAAAAAAAAAAAAAAAAACTGGTGGACTTGCAAAACCTCTAAACAACATTCTACTGTTTTCTCTGTAGCTAGTTACATATGATTACAGTGGTATGAATAAGTATGTGAACCTTTTGGAATTTCTCACATTTCTGCATAAAGTCAGCGTCAATTGTGATCTTTCCCACAGATGAAAAAATAGAATCTGCATTAACTAAAACCACCTAAACATTTATAGGTTTTCATATTTTAATGAGGGTAGTATGCAAACAATGACAGAAGATGGAAAAATAAGTAAGTGAACCATCACATTTATTATTTTCTGGGCCCCCCATTTGTAGCAATAACTTCAACCAGACACTTCCTGTAGCTGCAGATCAGTCTGGCACATTGATCAGGACTAATCTTGGCCCATTCCTCTCGACAAAACTGATGTAGTTCAGTCAGATTCATGGGATGTCTGGCATGAATCGCTGTCTTTAGGTCATGCAACAGCATCTCAATGGGGTTCAAGTCCGGACTTGGCCACTCAAGAACCTGTATTTTGTTCTTCTGAAATCATTCTGAAGTTGATTTACTTCTGTGTTTCGGATCATTGTCTTGTTGCAGCATCCATCCTCTTCTTAGCTTCAACTGTCTGACAGACGGCCTCAGGTTTTCCTGCAAAACATCCTGATAAACCTCTGAATTCATTCTTCCATTAATGATTGCAAGTTGTCCAGGCCCTGAGGTAGCAAAACAGCTCCAAATCATGATTCTCCCTCCACCATGCTTCACGGTGGGGATGAGGTGTTAATGTTGATGAGCTGTTCCATTTTTCCTCCACACGTGACGTTGTGTGTTACTCCCAAACAATTCAACTTTGGTTTGATCAGTCCACAAAATATTTTGCTAAAACTTCTGTGGAGTGCCCAATTGCCTTTTTGTGAACATTAAACAAGCAGCAATGTTTATTTAGACAGCAGTGGCTTCCTCTGTGGAGTCTTCGCATGAACACGATTCTTGGCCAAAGTTTTACATGTAGTTGACGTGTGCACAGAGATATTGGACTGTGCCAGTGATTTCCGTAAGTCTTTAGCAGACACTCTAGGGTTCTTTTTTACCTCTTTGCGTATTCTGGGCTGAACTCTTGGCATCATCTTTGGTGGACGGCCACTCCTTGGGAGAGAAGCAACAGTTCCAAACTCTGCATATGCAGACAACTTCTCTGACAGTAGGTTGATGAACAACCAGACATTTAGAGATGGTTTTGTATCTTTTCCCAGCTTTATACAAATCACCAACCCTTGATCGTAGGACTTCAAACAGCTCTTTTGACCGAGACATTATGCACATCAGGCAATGCTTCTCATCAAGACAATTCTTACCAGATGTGTGATTTATAGTGGGCAGGGCAGCTTTAAACCACTCATCAGTGATTGGGCACACACCTGAACTTAAATTGTATGGTAAAAAATGGTTTCATTTGCTCTTTGTCTCCTTAGGCAAAGGGTTCACTTACTTATTTTCCCCCTTCTGTCATTGTTTGCATGCTATCCTCATTAAAATGATGAAAACCTATAAATGTCTGGGTGGGTTTTATTAAAGGAGACAGTTTTTTCATCTTTGTGTTTTTGACCAAAATAAGATCACATTTGATGGTGATTTTATGCAGAAATGTGAGAAATTCCAAAAGGTTCACATACTTTTTCATACCACTGTATGTTGCCTGTGTTCTAGCCGTATTATAAGTAACTAGGTATTGCTTCAACCTCTTCTTGAAGAATGTTCATCCCAAAAGAGTCGTTTATGGAGCATTTGTGGGACTACACCACAAACATTTTATATTCTTTTAGTTCTTTTATAACCAACACAAAGTACTGCCACAATCAAACTAGGATATAATCCCTTGTAACTCTTGTTGGTGCAGCTCTGACATAAGTATGTACTGTATATTCAGTATCGTTGACACTTTTTCTTGTCTTGCCTCTTTGCCACGCTTGAGTAGCCCAGTAATGTGTAAAGAAGCAGATACAATCATATGTTGAGTAATGTTACCAGTCCTCAGACTGAGACATTGCAAGAATTGAGGCAGTAGTCTGACATAGCGCCATCATGTGCGACCAAATTTGTCTTGTAGTTTAATCCAGGCCAAATGTTCTCACAAACTTCAAAACCAAAGTCACATTTTGGGCCAAAAGCAGCTGGGGCTTTATCGTTGGCCAGAATGAGATAGAAACAGCTGGGGAACCAATGGATGACTGTTTATTGGTTCACTTGCCAAATGCTTGTGGCTGATGGTAGTAAACGATTTAGAAATATGTCCAGTGTGCTGTAGTTCTGGATAGCATGTGGAAACTCAACATGGTAACCTAATAATTTTGTTGAGCACAGTTCTAAACCATTTAAAGAAACATGTCCTTCAACTCTGTGTTCCCTTTGGGATCGTGATAATAACTTTACATTTTCAGTATATGTAGTTACTGCAAATGTGTTTACATCGTGCTTTATTTAATGGATGGTGTCAATTTATTTGCACGATGTATAATTTTTTGTTACAGTCCTATCTGAGTCACTTTATATAGATTTTTTTCCCCTCATCTTCTTCCTCCAGCTGGTCATTGTGGCATTCCTGAACTCATTGTGAATGGGCAGGTGATCGGAGAGAACTTTGGTTATCGAGACACTGTGGTTTACCAGTGCAACTCTGGATTTAGACTTATTGGTTCATCAGTCCGGATTTGCCAGCAGGACCACAACTGGTCTGGAACACTCCCAGTGTGTATCTGTAAGTGCTTAAATTCTACTCATTTTGGTAGACCAGAAACGACTTCATTTTTTAATCGCATGTGTCCATTGTTTTGTTATCATTGTGTTTTCCTGCAGCAACAAATAAGAGCAATAGATAATCATGACTGTACTTCAGTTTAAAGAATTTAGCTACGGTATATACTTTAAAGTGCTTACAACAGGAGAAAAAAAAGTCTTAAATAGGATTTTATTGTGAATTAGAATCATATTTTGAGACAATTCGACCATCTACAACAATTTAGCAAAGCAAAGATGATGAGAAATTAGTCTTTTAATCTGCCGGTTAGCCACGCCTACCATTAAAGGGCTCTAGCGTCCCCAACAGGTGGATGATGTCAGCGGAGTCACGATTTCATCTGATTTAGTATGCAGCCCATTGAGGGGGAATTACTCACAACGAGAAAAACGCGACGAAGAGAGCCGCAAAATGTCTTTGTTTCAGTCTCTCTACTCCAATATTTTTACAGGATATTCTTTTTATCCAAGTATTTTTCCCCAATAACTAAATAAATGGCTTGAGAAGGACCAGTCAGCCCGTCGAGGGGGAATTATTCACAACGAGGAAAACGCGATGAAGAGAGCTGCAAATGTCATTGTTTCTGTCTCTCTACTTCAATATTTTTACGGGATATTCTTTTTATCCAAGTATTTTTCCCCAATTGCTAAATAAATGGCATGGTCATGACAAATAACAGTTATGTGCTAAATGGAATATGAAATAATAAAAATGCACTTAGTCAGGACGACATGGCAAAATTACTCCATAATGATCAAAACTGTCGACTTCACCTTTACTGTCGCACCTCCCGAATGATATTTTATGACACCTAAATCGGGCTTATGTCATTTCCCTTCCCCGGCTTCGGAGAATGTAAACAAACCAAGAGGTGTGACAGCTAGCCGACATGCTAACCCGAACCGAGTGATGTTTAAAAGTCTTCGTAGCGGAAAATCACACATAACTAGCCCGGATCATTTGACATGACGACTGGGTTGTCGATTGTCGTCGACGATCGGCAAACCGCCCGGCAGAGAGCAATTTACAGCTCGTTCCCCGGAGGAGGGCGGCTGCAGTTGTTGTGCAGCTAACGTGCAGCTAATGTGCATGAGGAGAGCTTTTTACATGCCTATCAATGATCAAACGTAAGTAGTCCTTTATTTAAAGTTTGTAGTGTTTACTTTGTAATCGCTGTATTCGCGGCTATTTTTAACGCAAAGTTGCAATTTCTGATCGGTCGGAAAATTTGACAGAACACCGGGCACACCAAGAGTGCAAAAGCCGTGTATAGTGCTCGCCCGGCAGGGGGATGTGCGACAAGCCGCCGGTTGTCGGCCAAGGGGACAAGGAGCTTGTCAGCCACAAAATGCAAGCCACCTCCGTATTAAAATGATCCCAGTACTTGAAATAATACAAAACAAGATGTTTACTCACTTCCTCGTAAATCCCATGGTCCCACAGGAGTAGGGCTTGTTTTGGCCAATGTCAAAAAGGCGCACACGCCTGTCCCTCATACATCAAGATTTTTCTGCAGGCGTTTGGCTGGCGTGATGCGAAAAATAAACGTATTAATCCGCAAAATCAGCTGAATCCTTAGTCCTTCTCATACAACAGTATGGCTGTATAGTGAAGAGGACTCCTTCCTCCGTACACGTCACAGCGCCCTCTTTCTCAACTTGAGACTGTTGCCGGAAGTCACTTATTTTCATGGCGCGGAATTCAAAAAACTAAATAAATATAGCGATCGCTTCCACACACATCCAAGTGGTCCATTTCATTCAGGAGCATAAAATACCGCGTGTATTATGAAATAATCATGCTTTTTCGTGTCACAGGCACTTTATTTCGAAACAACCTAGGCGTATGACTGACAAGACACAACCTTTCAATGTAAAACAAACGCATGAAATGACATAGTTCCTGACAAATATATCTTTGGGAAATATTGTATTTTACTTATAGCTTTTTTTATGTAAGAGTGTCATTTTAATTTCCATAAGATGATTCTCACCTATTGACTAATTTAAAGACGCTTTTTACTTTCCCACACAAAGGCATCAAATAATGATCTTTGATTCCCCTGCTGTGCGGAGAATGCTATTTTATGGTAATAGTGTTCTTTTAGGACAGTATTGATGAACGCGCACCCGCAATCGCCTTTTATTAAGTTGCTCTCAACCTCATGCAATCTTTCTCCATCACCCCTCCTCTCTCTACCCTGTCTTTTTCTCCATTTTCCTTTCCTGTCCCTGGATGGTATGTGTCAACAATAGCTGTCACGTGTGGCCACCCCGGCAGCCCCATTTACGGGCGCACCAGCGGCGATGGCTACAACTACAACGATGTGGTGCGCTTCTCCTGCAACAAAGGCTATAGCCTAGAGGGTCCTTCATCAGCCCAGTGTCAAGCTAACCGTCAGTGGAGCCAGCAGCCTGCAACATGTAGAGGTGACACTTTTAGCATCAGCCCATGAATAATAACTGTTTTTGTTACAATACACAAGTAAAAGTGCAGCTCTGAGGAATTAGGTAGACTACAATACAGCTTAGGAATGCGAATGTTTATACAAATCATTATTACAACATTTAGCATATTCCCCTTAGATATTGAATAACAGAAGGGTACACATCAGCCAAATTTGTACAGTTTATGAATATTGCCCTTATCAAGTGAGAGAGCATCCAAGTATGACGATTTTCATGAAACCATGCAGGTGCAACTGTGATTATTTTGGTGCACATGGGAATTCAAATACTGATATTTAACTCTAGGGTATTTTCTCTCTCTTGCCGAGTGTTTTGAATGAACCAGATAACTCATATACACTAGAATTTATAATGGAAACATAATATTCAATTGGTCCTGTGGAGGAAACTCATTTCGGCCGCTTGTATCCGGGATCTTTCGGTCACGGTCCACAGCTTGTGACCATAGGTGAGGGTAGGAACGTAGACCAATTGGTAAATCGAGAGCTTCGTCTTTCGGCTCAGCTCCTTCTTCACTAGTACGGACCGGTGCAGCATCTGCACTAATGCGCCTGTCGATCACCTGCTCCCTCCTACTCTCACTCGTGAACACGGCCCCAAGATACTTGTACTCCTCCACTTGGGGCAGGATCTTATCCCCGACCCGGAGAGGGCACTCCACACTTTTGGACTGAGGACCATGGTCTCGGATTTGGAGGTGCTTATCTTAATCCCAACCTCTTCACACTCGACTGCGAACTGCTCCAGTAAAAGTTGGAAGTCATGGCTTGATGAAGCCAACAGCACCACATCATCTGCAAAAAGCAGAGGTGCAATCGTGAGGTCTCCAGACCTCAACGCTTCGGCCATGCCTAAAAATTCTGTCCATAAAAATTATTAACTGAATCGGAGGCAAAGGGCAGCCTTGGCGGTGTCCAACTCTTACTGGGAACGAATTCGACTTCTTGCCAGCATTGCGGACCAAACTCTGACACCATCGAACAGGGATGGAACAGTTCGGGCTTTCCCTTAGTGATCGGGTGAGAAGCTCGGTCATCCGGGAGGGACTCAGCGTAGAGCTGCTACTCTGGGTCGAGAGGAGCCGGCTGAGGTGGCTCAGTGATCTGGTTCGGATGCCTTCTGGACGCCTCCCTGAAGAGGTGATCCAGGCATGTCCCACCGGCGGGGGCCACTGGGTACGACCCAGGACAAACTGGAGAGACATATGTCTCTCGACTGGCCTGGGAACGCCTTGGGATCCCGCCGAAGGAGCTGGTTGAAGTGGCTGGGGAGAGTGAAGTCTTGGCTTTCCTGTTAAAGCTCCTGCCCCCGCAACCCGGCCCCAAGCAAGCTGAAGATGATGGATGGATGGAATATACAATTTTGAAGTAGACCAAACTATACCGCTTGGCGGAAGTGTTTCCCAAAATCAATTCCAATAAAGTTATGATATAAGGCGCACCCGTGTATAACGCGCACCCCAAATTTACTTGTAAAATCTAGGGGAAATTATTGTACCAGTTTATAACGGGCACCCGAATTTTAGCACCAATGAATAGAAGAATACAAGAAAACAGAGCTCGTATACAGATACAGAAATGTCATTTTATTGACTAGTAAAACACAGCACAAGCATAGCACATTGGTAGTTCAAAACATTACCGTAAACTGACAATATGTACGTAATAATATGATTTGACAACTTCTCCAACTTACCAGAATCCAGGAGAAAAGTAAACAGATGTGGCTTTTCTTTTAAAGGGTGCTGTATAACTTGCTCGTTTCATCATGATGAATAAATGTTTCTTCCATGGATAGATACGGTAAAATAAAAGTGAGGCTTAAAGTCGGAAAACTGGAAGCACGCATCGCTGTAGACCAGGGGTGTCCAAACTTTTTGCAAAGAGGGCCAAATTTGGTGTGGTAAAAATGTGGGGGGCCAACCTTGGCTGACGTCCTTTATGTAGAACAATATATTTAAGCAAATTTTAGCAAGCCATTCTGTGTGTCACATATGCTTTATTATTTTTTTAAATTAATACATTTCAACAATCTCAGTTCCACGGAATCTCAATTCCACGGAATCGTTTGGCAGTTTATCCAGCCTTTGCGGCGTTCTCTTTCGACTCTCGGGCTCTTGCAAAATACTGCTGCTGTGAAATTAAACTAGCTTCAACTTGCTTCAATTTCTCGCTAATCGCTTCGCATCTTCCCTGTAATCTTGTCGTACATGTCAGCGTGTCTTGTTCGGTAATATCGCCTCACATTTAACTCTTTAAAAACAGCGACTGCAGACAGTTGTTGCGTATTTTAGTGAAGAAATAGTCCAATTTCCACCTATCCTTGAAGCGCCAGCCGTCGCAGTCAACTTTCTTTTTTTGTTGATTGTCGCCATTTTAGAAAATTGGGAGTAAAGGGTCACACGGGCGAATGTTGCTTAGAGTGCTGCTGCCTTTTCGTGGGTAAATGAGGAGCAGCATTTCGTGTGTAAGATACTTCATATGCTGGTAGCAGTACTGCTGACCAATTTATTAATTATTATTATTATTATTATTGATTTTATGACAGAGGCTGGGGGCCGGACGAAATTTGACCACGGGCCGCATTTGGCCCCCGGGCCGGACTTTGGCCATGTCCGCTGTAGACTTACAAGAGTTGGTATTTGGGTTTGAGTTTCCCGAGGGACAGATATAGTTGACGGCCACAGAAAGTCTGTGTTGTGTTACATTTGTTACGGTCCGAGTTGCAGAGCTGCAATAAACACTGACTCAAATGAGCTCAAGAAACTCAATTATGTGCTTTATGAAGAGTGAAAAAAGCAGAATTTAACACAGACGAAATCATTCTACCAATCAGAGTGAAGTATTACCGTGTAACGGGTTATATCAGAATTCACCGGCGGAACTTATGTTGGCATGTTGTATAGTTCCCGGGGGAAGGTATTTTGTCGAGGGAACAGCCGGAAAGATAGTTATGTTCCGCGGGTTGCATGTGAGACAGACATTGCTACCGTATTTTGTTGCAGCCTAAATGTCAATAAAGCAATGCGGATTAGTATGAGGGGCCGTACAAGACATTTTTCAATCTGGCCCTCTCACACACATACATTCTCCTTTCACATACATATATATTCACTCTCACACACGTACATTCTCCTCTCACATGCACACATTCTCCTTTCACATCCATACATTTTTACTTTCACATTCATACATTTTCACTCTCACATTCATACATTTTCACTCTCACATTCATACATTTTCACTCTCACATTCATACATTTTTACTTTCACATTTATACATTTTCACTCTCACATTCATACATTTTTACTTTCACATTTATACATTTTCACTCTCACATTCATACATTTTCACTCTCACATGCATACATTTTCACTCTCACATTCATTCATTTTTACTTTCACATTTATACATTTTTACTTTCACATTTATACATTTTCACTCTCGTATTCATACATTTTTACTTTTACATTTATACATTTTCACTGTCACATTCACACATTTTTACTTTCACATTTATACATTTTCACTCTCACATTCATACATTTTTACTTTTACATTTATACATTTTCACTCTTACATTCATACATTTTTACTTTCACATTTATACATTTTTACTTTCACGTTTATACATTTTCTCTCTCACGTTTATACATTTTCACTCTTATATTCATACATGTTTACTCTCACATTCACACATTTTTAGTCTGTGAAATGTATGTTTGTATAAATAAAATATATGTGTATAAGAGTGAATATATATGTATGTGAGGAAAGTATGTATGAACGTGAGAGGAGAATGTATGTATGTATGAGTGAAAGTATAGTGAAAACGGAAGGAGTCTAGTTGAAACGGAAGCCAGCTCTGATTGGCTAGCTCTGAATGGTAAGCTCTGATTGGCTGAGAACCTGACGCGGGTTACTGTTCATAAAATAACAAGGAAGAGGACGCACAATCACTTCGGCAAGCAGTTGGACTTTTGCAAAACATTTTGTCGACCCCAGAAACTAACTTCTTTGGCTTCCTGTCTCGAGCGGCGGCAAAGGACACAATCAACTGCACCCAACAGTGCTAATTATGACGCAGTCGAAAGTGAAATGAGAGACATTTTTAGACCGAGCAAAACTCGAACCTCTTCAACTGTCCAAGCGGGAGCTAATATAACCCGCTCCCAGACTACTGCGGTTAAGCCACCCTCCACTCGTAAAAGCGAAGTCAAGCTAGCCGCCCCTCATTTGGATCATTGTTTGCATTGTGTGCATTATGGTACTGCAACGCGCTGGCTTCATAATGGAACGCGGTGGCTTCACAGCGCAAGTCCCCCGGGTTCTTCACAGCGCTAGCCCCTTTATTGAAAAAAAAATAAAAATAAATAAATATGAATAAATAAAAAACGGGAAGCCATCCAAGAACGGGTCCACTTGAGAGAGGCACTCGAGCACCCCGAGACCCAAACTAAAGTATTATGATATAAAAAAAATAATTTAGGAATTCCGAGTAATACTACTTGGAAAATTGCTAGTTATTTCTGTCATTTACCCTTATTTCAAATTTTAATTTAAAAATATCTCGCTGATATCCCGGGACGGGTCCACTTCTGAGGTATACTAGACGACCCTAAGACTCGAACTACTCTGATAAAATTCTGATGTATCATTTCAACATAAAAGTACTTTGAAAATTGCCCATTTTTGCTGTCATTTCGCCCGATTTCAAAAATTGATTTTAAAAAATCTGGTTGATATCCTGGGACGGTTCCACTTCTGGGGTATACTAGACTACCCCAAGTATTGAACTAAAGTACTCTGATAAAATTCTGATGTATTATTTCAAAATAAAAGTACTTTGAAAAATAAACGTGAAAGTAAAAATGTATAAATGTGAAAGTAAAAATGTATGAATGTGAGATTGAAAATGTATAAATGTAAAAGTAAAAATGTATGAATGTGAGAGTGAAAATGTATAAATGTGAGAGTGAAAATGTATAAATGTGAAAGTAAAAATGTATGAATGTGAAAGTAAAAATGTATGAATGTGAAAGTAAAAATGTATGAATGTGAGAGTGAAAATGTATGAATGTGAGAGTGAAAATGTATGAATGTGAAAGTAAAAATGTATGAATGTGAGAGTGAAAATGTATGAATGTGAGAGTGAAAACGTATGAATGTGAAAGTAAAAATGTATGGATGTGAAAGGAGAATGTATGCATGTGAGAGGAGAATGTATGTGTGTGAGAGTGAATATATATGTATGTGAAAGGAGAATGTATGTGTGTGAGAGGGCCAGAATGAAAAATGTCTTGTAAGGCCCCTCATAGATTAGTGCCGTTGTTTGATACTTCGCCTCCGACTCCTTCCCTAGCTCGCCATGACCGAAACTACATGTGATGTCACGTACCGTAATGGTCGGCAACGGATCGCCGCATACGTTTCTTCAACACAACATGGCCGTGTCAATAATAAAAAAAAAAATATATATATATATATATATATATATATATATATATTTTTTTTTTTTTTTTTTTTATATACACACACAGTGGGGAGAACAAGTATTTGATACACTGCCAATGGGAAAACCCATTGGCAGTGTATCAAATACTTGTTCTCCCCACTGTATATATAATATATTTATATTTTTGTCTCCATCCCTGTACCCGTTTATAATGCGCACCATGATTTTACAAGTTGATTTTGGGGGAAAAAAGTGTGCGTTATATTCGGGAAATTACAGTACTATAATGAATTTGGCTGACAGATGTAAGAAAATAAAAATTTAAAGAAAGGTTATGAGTGTAAAATATACACAAACCTGGTAAACAAAAAATTAAATCATATTCATTTGTCATTCTGCCTTACTTTGTCGAAATATGTCTTTAAGTAGTAATAATAATTCACTCAGCCAGCATTGCAAAGCATTTGCATTATTGATGTAATTTGATGTTGAGCTGAACTTAATTTCACCCTCATCCTCTTTCAGTGGTCTAAAAAAATTGTCAGCAGTGTTGTTTTGAAGATTTATTTCTATGAAAATGCATGCTTGTAAATTTTTGGCAGTTGATCCATTTAGTTCTTTTGTTTTAAGGAACAAATGTCTGCTGCTCCTATTACTGACTGCACTTAATATAGCTCAGACCCAGTTGTCACCGTTTTTGGAAAAAAAAAAAAATCTCAGGTCATGTCGTTTCTATTTTAATTTTACTCATGGAATATGGTGAGTCTGTTCAAATAAGGCATCAAAAAAAGGTGACTAAGAGTCTCAAATTAAGAAGGTTTAATCGGTGTTCTGTCTTTGTAAGTCAAGCTTAGTTGAAATAAAACAGTGATAACATTAGATATTTAAGTATCAACATAAAAAGGTATTATTCGATGAATTTCAAGATGATTTAATGATTTGTTTTCATGGGTTACATTTTGTTTTAACCTACCTTTTTGTGCATATTTAATTTTAAGGACACATTCCAAATATTTCGTATTATCTTTTATAAAATCACAAACCACAACCTTATTAGGCTCTTTTTATGCATCGCATTCACTTTGCTCAATTTGACTTTGTTGTCAGCTTCCTCTTTGGATTATCTCAATTAATTTAATTCAAAATATAAACTACAACTTTTTTTTTTTGATTTTCCATACAGTGGTGAACTGCACAGACCCTGGCATCCCTGCCAATTCTATCCGTGAAAGCAAGATTGAGCACGGCAACTTTACATTTGGCAGTGTGGTGTTCTACGACTGCAACCCTGGATATTATCTGTTTGGTTCCTCCGTGCTCACCTGCCAACCAGCTGGTCACTGGGACAAACCTCTGCCAGAATGCATTGGTACGATGATTATTTTATTATACATGCCAATCTTTTGGCAAAAGAAAAATAACCCTCACTCTCCTGTTCACAATTGAGCACAGTGCATCAGTTTTTGACTGGGAGCAGTTTCTAAAACCACGAGCTCACCTGATATCTAATCACTATATGGCAATAGAGAATGCTTGTTAAAACTAAAATATATTTTCACAGAATGGGAATATTTAGCAAACTTTTATGAGCTGAAGTACGCAGCTCACAGTGCAATGTACACAGTGTTTGCAGAAATTACAATTTTGAAACTGAAGGTATTTTGGTTGATGATGATGATAAATTAGCTTTGTTGGAAACCAGCTTTCCATTTGGATATCTGAATTAATCACAAAACCCAAGAATAACTATAATGCACAACAGTAAAACAACCTGAATATCCTACCAGCGTGTATTTTATCATGCATTTTAATATGCATGTTTGACATCAAATGTACAGTGTAACTCTCCCTAGTGGAGTAGCTGATGAATATAGAGAAACATTGAAATAATTCACTGCAACCACAGAGCCAAAATTCTCTACAGCAGGTATCTTCTAGAGCAGGTATATTCTATAGAACAGTGGAAGGTGCACATTTTGTAACAAGACAACACAAAGCATAACAAACAATAATAGGAATAATAAATAAAACATGGAACAAAGTGTCAAATTAAATGAGAACAAAAAGACAGAAAATAATCCTTTTAGAAAGTCCAATTACAGACAAACCAGCCTGGGCCTCGCCTCTCGTCAAAGGTGGAATCAAGAGAAAAAATGTTTCTTCTCTGGGGAACGGCCCCGAGGAGTGAATGGGTAAAGGCTGTTTCAAACTAGTGGCAACCTTGTGAAGGGTTCAGAGGCAACCCATTCATTGTGTATGTGGGAGCAGACTTCTCAGCAAAAGTGGATGGCCGTCTTGGGCGGAACGGCAAGTTTGAATGAATTTATGCCGACAGGCTGTGCCCAAAATACAGCCTGGCTCTATTTTCAAAGCGCCACCTTGCTTACATCAACAACGCATCCAATAGCAGAGGGGCAGGCATACTTACAGTTGTGGTCAAAAGTTTACAGTGCCTTGCAAAAGTATTCGGCCCCCTTGAACCTTGCAACCTTTCGCCACATTTCAGGCTTCAAACATAAAGATATAAAATTTTAATTTTTTGTCAAGAATCAACAACAAGTGGGACACAATCGTGAAGTGGAACAAAATTTATTGGATAATTTAAACTTTTTTAACAAATAAAAAACTGAAAAGTGGGGCGTGCAATATTATTCGGCCCCCTTGCGTTAATACTTTGTAGCGCCACTTTTTGCTCCAATTACAGCTGCAAGTCACTTGGGGTATGTTTCTATCAGTTTTGCACATCGAGAGACTGACATTCTTGCCCATTCTTCCTTGCAAAACAGCTCGAGCTCAGTCAGGTTGGATGGAGAGTGTTTGTGAACAGCAGTCTTCAGCTCTTTCCACAGATTCTCGATTGGATTCAGGTCTGGACTTTGACTTGGCCATTCTAACACCTGGATACGTTTATTTTTGAACCATTCCATTGTAGATTTGGCTTTATGTTTTGGATCATTGTCCTGTTGGAAGATAAATCTCCGTCCCAGTCTCAGGTCTTGTGCAGATACCAACAGGTTTTCTTCCAGAATGTTCCTGTATTTGGCTGCATCCATCTTCCCGTCAATTTTAACCATCTTCCCTGTCCCTGCTGAAGAAAAGCAGGCCCAAACCATGATGCTGCCACCACCATGTTTGACAGTGGGGATGGTGTGTTCAGGGTGATGAGCTGTGTTGCTTTTACGCCAAACATATCGTTTTGCATTGTGGCCAAAAAGTTCAATTTTGGTTTCATCTGACCAGAGCACCTTCTTCCACATGTTTGGTGTGTCTCCTAGGTGGCTTGTGGCAAACTTTAAACGAGACTTTTTATGGATATCTTTGAGAAATGGCTTTCTTCTTGCCACTCTTCCATAAAGGCCAGATTTGTGCAGTGTACGACTGATTGTTGTCCTATGGACAGACTCTCCCACCTCAACTGTAGATCTCTGCAGTTCATCCACAGTGATCATGGGCCTCTTGGCTGCATCTCTGATCAGTTTTCTCCTTATTTGAGAAGAAAGTTTGGAAGGACGGCCGGGTCTTGGTAGATTTGCAGTGGTCTGATGCTCCTTCCATTTCAATATGATGGCTTGCACTAGGCCTGAACGATATTGGAAAAAACTATTGTTGCGATTTTTTTTAGGTTTGCAATATATTGCGATATTATATTGCGATATTAAAAAAAAAAAGATCTATCTTTTTTAAAGAAATTTTCACTAAATGACTTGAATAGCTGTTTGGAAATACTTTACATAACACACCGTGACCACAGTGTATTCATATAATACCGTTTAATTTGTGAATGATGAAGATTTCTGTATGAAGGTATCCAGGAAGTCATGTCTGCACAAAATAGATCATTTATTGAATACAATATTTTACACTTCAACAGCAGCAAATACATTAAATGATAAATAAAAGAGCAGGTGCATTAGTCCCCTAAGTTTTTGACAAAATATAACAATAAATAAAAACTTCTGTAAAATAACAACAAAGTTGTCAACATATTTGAACAAAAATATTAAATATGACAAATAAAAGAGTTGTTCACAAACTATAACAATAAATAAAAACCTCAGTAAAACAACAAAGTTGTCAACATATTTGAACAAAAATATTAAATATGACAAAAGAGTTCACAAACTATAACAATAAATAAAAACCTCAGTTAAACAACAAAGTTGTCAACATATTTGAACTTAAATATTAAATCTGACTAATAAAAGTGCAAGTGCATTAGTCCCCTGAGTTGTTTACACAAAATATAACAATATAAAACTGCAAAACGGCAACAAAGTTGTAAAAATATTTCAACAAAAATATTAAGTATCAAAACTTTATGTGCAGCTGTACTATATATAGTTATTTGAAAAATACGGTTTACAATAAATTTAAATATAAAAGAAACAAACTCAATTGAACTTGTAAATAATTGAACTGAATAACTGCAAATAACTGTGATGAATAACAGAATCATTTTAACTCCCAAATTTCCTGCCTTCCTGATAGCTGTCACATGAATAAAAAGAAGAAAAGACATTCCTTCAACTGTGTTATGTATTTGTCTGCATATCGTCCACCTTCCTTGCTCAGCAATTCTCAACTGGGTCTCATAGGTTTTTGGCCAAGACTATTAGTTTATCCACTATAGCAGGCTTGAGACAAGAACGTTGGCACGTAACAATGTTCCCACCTGTGCTAAAAAGCCTCTGATGGGGAACTCGTAGCAGGAATGCATAGATACCTGCGTTTTAAATGGTCCCACATGTTTGACAGATTACTTCTTGTTGAGGCAACCATGGCGAGGCACTGTCGAGGGGCTGTTTTTTGTCCCTTATAGTCTTGTTCTTGCCAAAATACTTCCAAAACTCCTTTTGGATACAGTCTTCCTTGCTCCTCCAACGTGTTGATTGCTTGCTTTCACTTTGAGAACGGGCCCTCCTCCCTCCGCTCTGCTGTTCGGCCCCTCCTCCCTCCACTCCGCTGTTGCAGGGGGAGGGGGAGGAGCCGATGACTTGCTGGAGGGAAAGAGAAGCTGTGCGCTTTTTTTCCCTCTCCTTCCTCAAAACAAACGTTTGTGGATTAAAAAAAATGAAATTAAAAAACTATCGCACGTCCTTGCGATGGGACTATTGCACATGCGCACATCGCGATGGCGATGTTTAAACGATATATCGTTCAGGCCGAGCTTGCACAGTGCTCCTTGAGATGTTTAAAGCTTGGGAAATCTTTTTGTATCCAAATCTGGCTTTAATCTTCTCCACAACAGTATCTCGGACCTGCCTGGTGTGTTCCTTGGTTTTCATAATGCTCTCTGCACTTTAAACAGAACCCTGAGACTATCACAGAGCAGGTGCATTTATACGGAGACTTGATTACACACAGGTGGATTCTATTTATCATCATCGGTCATTTAGGACAACATTGGATCATTCAGAGATCCTCACTGAACTTCTGGAGTGAGTTTGCTGCACTGAAAGTAAAGGGGCCGAATAATATTGCACGCCCCAATTTTCAGTTTTTTATATGTTAAAAAAGTTTAAATTATCCAATAAATGTTGTTCCACTTCACGATTGTGTCCCACTTCTTGTTGATTCTTGACAAAAAAATGAAATTTCATATCTTTATGTTTGAAGCCTGAAATGTGGCGAAAGGTTGCAAGATTCAAGGGGGCCGAATACTTTTGCAAGGCACTGTACATACACTTGTGAAGAACATAATGTCATGGTTCTCTTGAGTTTCCAGTTATTTCTACAACTCTGATTTTTCTCCGATAGAGTGATTGGAACAGATACTTCTTTGTCACAAAAAACATTCATGAAGTTTGGTTCTTTTATGACTTTATTATGGGTTAACAGAAAAAGTGATCAAATCTGCTGGGTCAAAAATATACATACAGCAATTAGCAATTTCTTGTGAATGATTATTGACTTGAACAATCATTGACTTGAACAAGTCAGGAAAGTCACTTGGAGCCATTTCAAAGCAGCTGCAGGTCCCAAGAGCAACAGTGCAAACAATTGTTTGTTAGTATAAAGTGCATGGCACTGTTTTGTCACTGCCATGATCAGGAAGAAAACGCAAGCTATCGCCTGCTGCTGAGAGAAAATTGGTCAGGAGGGTGAAGATTCAACCGAGAATCACTAAAAAGCAGATCTGCCAAGAATTAGAAGCTGCTGGAACACAGGTGTCAGTGTCCACAGTCAAGCGTGTTTTGCATCTCCATGGACTGAGAGGCTGCTGTGCAAGAAGGAAGCCCTTGCTCCAAAAGCGGCACCTTAAGGCTCGACTGAAGTTTGCTGCTGATCACATGGACAAAGATAAGACCTTCTGGAGGAAAGTTCTTTGGTCACACGAAACAAAAATCGAGCTGTTTGGCCACAATGCCCAGCAATATGTTTGGAGGACAAAAGGTGAGGCCTTTAACCCCAAGTACACCATGCCTACCGTCAAGCACGGTGGTGGTAGTATTATGCTGTGGGGCTGTTTTGCTGCCAATGGACCTGGTGCTTTACAAAGAGTAAATGGGATAATGAAGAAGGAGGATTACCTTCAAATTCTTCAAGATAACCTAACGTCATCAGCCCGAAGATTGGGTCTTGGGCGCAGTTGGGTGTTCCAACAGGACAATGACCCCAAACACACATCAAAAGTGGTAATGGAATGGTTAAATCAGGCTAGAATTAAGGTTTTCGAATGGCCTTCCCAAAGTCTTGACTTAAAGCCCATTGAGAACTTGTGGACAATGCTGAAGAAACAAGTCCATGTCAGAAAGCCATCAAATTTAACTGAACTGCACCAATTCTGTCAAGAAGAGTGGTCAAAGATTCAACCAGAAGCTTGCCAGAAGCTTGTGGATGGCTACCAAAAGCGCCTAATTGAAGTAAAAATGGCCAAGGGACATGTTACCAAATATTAGCGCTGCTTTATGTATATTTTTGACCCAGCAGATTTGATCACTTTTTTCTGTTCACCCATAATAAAGTCATAAAAGAACCAAACTTCATGAATGTTTTTTGTGACAAAGAAGTATCTGTTCCAATCACTCTATCAGAGAAAACTCAGAGTTGTAGAAATAACTGGGAACTCAAGAGAGCCATGACATTATGTTCTTCAAAAGTGTATGTAAACTTTTGACCACAACTGTATATCTGTGCTGTCAGGCTGATGGATATACACAAATCACAGCTGACGAAACCTTGATAAATGTGCTTTTTTTTTTTTTTTTGCAAGCTCTTGGGCACTCAATAAATGACTCTCATACCTATCCTTGTTAAGCTAAATGGTACCTCGATGTGCGTTTGTGCGGAAATGTAGTTCACGAACAAAAAAAAAAAACCTATTCTCACCGAAACTAATAAAACTCTTTACACGGCTATAAATCCATTGGTGTATGGGACTATAGTAAATAGGGGTGTGACAAAATATCGAAATAGTGATATATCGTGATACTGTGTATCCCAGAAGGTTATCGATATGCTCCTGCCAAGAATCAAGCCAAGAATCAAGATATCGCTTTAAAAAGGTGTCAATGTCTAAGAAATCAATTAAAAGGAACCAACAAGTTGCTACCAAAATCTTCCACCGTAATAATGTCTTGGTTAACTCTAAGGCTGCATTGACGGCGCGTGACGCCCAATCCATTTAGACTGGGAATGTTTGTTCATTCCACTGACTGCCAGAGACGTTCAATCCATTTCAAGTGAGAGGGATGGCTGCCACCCTCCCAGTTCAAATGGATTGGACGTCTACTAGTGATAAACTCATTCCAATTCACAGCAGAAGCTTGTTTTTCTGTTTATTAGTTGTTTGTAGAATATCCTAGAATGATTTCCTGACCAATGTATCAATAATCGTTGTATCATCACATTATCGTAATTGTGAGCTTTGTATCGCAAATCATATCTTGAGGTACCAAGAGGTTCCCACTCCTCATATTAAATATGTTTGCCGCTTTTCAACTTTTGGCTACTCCACCAATCTCTGCTAGTGTGAAAAGGCCTTAAGAGTTTATATTGTCCTTATTCAAATGAGCAAGTTCACCCCAGCCTCCTGGGCTGAGCCATGGGTTCGTTAACGATGGAAAAATACTCACCGCAGTAAAGTATAAACAGTACATTCCTATGTTATTTCAGCAAATATTTACAGAAAAGGGAGCAGCCACTTTTGTGCATAAGGCTGAAGACAGTAATAGAACAGCAATGAACAAATATGTATATACTGTACATGATTCCTTCATGAGTTAAAGTTACAATAATTTTTTTGTTTTTCAAAATTAAGGAAATTGATATTACTTTGGCCTAGTTTGACTCCAAGTAACCTTTTTACAAAACAAAACATGAACATTTTATAAGTAATAATGTTCTGCAGACAAAAAAAAATAAACAATCTCACCAGTAGATATGCTGATGAACAGGTATTAATGCAGAGCACTCTAGTGGCACCAAATAAAGGAACAGTGAGAGTTAAGTTTTTCGGTAGCAATCTGGTGGGTGTTTAACAAGCATGAAATAGTGTCACCAACATAAGTGGCTGTGTTGATGGTTATTTTATTAAGGGTACTGAGCCATGTAATGCCTATTCCTCCAGCCATTTGTTCTTTCATTGATATTCTTATTTTTGATTGCCCACTTTTTGTCATCCAGAGGTGGAATGCGGCCACCCAGGTAGTCCACCACACGGAGTAATGATTGGAGAGAAGTTCACCTTTGGCTCCACGGTGCAATATTCTTGCTCTGGAGAGCGCCAGCTCATAGGAGACTCATCACTCACTTGTCAGCTTAATGGCCATTGGAGTGGACCACTACCCCACTGCTCAGGTAAACACATACACACACATCTATAGATCTCGTTGTACTGCATAAACAATGATACCTGTGCACATTAACAATATTGAGCAGTCTTTGTTTTCCTTTTCGTCTTCCTCTGAAAATTACGAAAATGTTACCAAAACAATCGCCATCCAACCAGCATGTTGTACATTTTTGTTTGAAGTTGCTAGAGTGGAGGATATTTCTTAGGGAAATTTATGCTCGGAGAGACTGGTGACAGAGCAGGCTTTTAGTGCCCAGTGTGCTGTATGACCTAAGCTGTTGTTCTGATGCTACATTTCGCATTGGTTTGAAAAGGATGAGCATGGCTTCTTTCTTTTCCTGTTAATTACTCATCCTCCTTCTCCTTTAGTGAAAACAATACCTGTAAGAAGTGTGTATTTTTTGCGGAATAAATTAGGCTAGGTTCCTACCGCAGGTCTTAATTCATGAATCCGATTTTTTTCATGTTTTTCCGACTGAAACGGTCTGAACGGGAAAAGTCGCATAAAAGTGGACCATTTCAAATTCGATCTAGGTCACTTTCGTATATGGTTAACATCTGATCTGGGCCACATTTTTCCTGAATGTGGCTGCGGTATGAACTGTGAAGTCCCCCAAATCGGAATTCATGCAGCAATTACGTCATAAAAAGAGCTAGAGAGACAGGGCGCTACGGTAGCTATCCAGCTGTGCATTAGCGTTATTTATGTCTGTTATTTGTGTCTTCTTTTTGGAAATCAAAATATGATCACCCTTGAAATGAATGACGTTGAGCCCGTATGTGTAGCCGTTTGTTTTGATGCTCCTGTGCATGCAGGTCAGTTTGCTCAGCCCATATCAGATTGTGAATTAGTGTGCATGCGTGATACTTGAATGGGCTCAATGGACAAAGCAGTCTGAATGGGCACGCAAAAAAAAAAAAAAAAAAAAAAAAAAAAAACATGACAAAAACCCGAATTGTGCATTAAGACCTACGGTATGAACCTAGCCTTAGGCTACGTTCATTCTACAGGTCTTAATGCACGAATTCGATTTTTTCGTGTTTTTCCGACTCGAGTGAGGCATTAACTTGACGGTCTGAACGTGACAAGTCACACAGAAGTGGATCATTTCAAATCCGATCTGGGTCACTTTTGTATGTGGTACAAATCCGATCTTTGCCACATTTTTTCAGAACGTGACTGGCGGTCTGATCTGTCAAGATTCCCAAATTGGAATTCATGCAGCAATTACGTCAGCAAAGAGCAAGAGGCACAAAGGACGGCAGCGATGTAGGCATTAGCGCCTAGCTTGAACTCTGCTTTTAAGCACGAATCGGGCTTGACCACAGTCATATAAAAATAAAATGAAGAAAAGGATAAACCTTACAATTTTCTATTTTCATTCTGTGCGCCGAATGAGCAATATTTCATTATGGCACACATGGCGGAGTCGGGGCAAACCGACGCACCCACGTGATTTTACGCACACGCGTCAAGGCTCATGTGTGTGTGTGCGTGTATGCGTTCTATCAGTCCATATAAACTCAATATAAGACTAAACGGGGATTATTAATGTCTGTTATTTGTGTCCTCTTTTTGGAAATCAAAATATGATCACTCTGGAATGACATACAGCTAGCATGTGTAATTTGTTTTGATGCTTCTGCGCATGCGGGTCTCTTTGCTGAGCGCATCTCGGACTGCGAATTAGTGCGCATGCGTGATACTTGAACGGTCTCAATGGACAAAGGCAGTCTGAACGGGGACGCCGAGAAACAGATATGGCAAAAAATCGGATTTATGCATTAAGACCTGTAGTATGAACCTAGCCTTAGTGACTTATAAAAGCTGTAATTATTGTGTCATTTTATGTTCATACGCACATACATATAGTAAGGGCGGTTTCACTCTAGACCAAGAGGACCGGTGTCCAGTTGCACAGCTACCTCGCAACACTTGCAAATGAGTTGTTGAAAAGGTTAAGCATTAACACTGCGCCAATCACATCACAGCGTGGTGCTGTGACACTGCACGTAATGTAGTATAGTTGAGCAAGCCGCGACTCAGCCAGCCGTCGGGGCTGCTGCCTCCCAACTGAATGCAGAGCAAACTGGAGTATATAAAAAAATGCATAATGGGAAAATTAAACCATGAAAGAGAAATGCATGGTACACCAAGTCACACTGGCGCGATTGCTCTCATTTTCACTTTCATGACTTTTTGGACTGTCAAATTGTTGCCACTTCCAGGAGAGGGAGACTCATGAAACGGCCGCCCCAAGAGGCTCCATCTGTCTTTGCCATTCTCACTCTCACATATTACGTTCAGCAACAGCATGCAAAACACAACCGCCACAGTAGAACCAGATTCTGTGTATCAAATACAACTGCTTAGCGCAGCACAACAACATTTTGCCATGGCTAATCGTCAGTCATCTTGCCATGGTGGATTTTTATAAGCATGCGCGCTGTACTTCCGCTTTCAAGGATGGCCTGTGTGTACTGTCACAGCTTGGAGCGCCACAGCTCCAGGCTGTGACGCGGCACATAAAGTAGCAAAAGGGGACACTACTCCAGTTGTGTTTACAAGCGAAGCAGGGTGCGCTTAAAGCGAACCGAGACCTACGATTTTTGAGTGGACTAGAGTTCGTTTGTTTGCTCCGAACTAGAGTGCGGATGCGCGTTCACATTTACAAAATGAAGCGAACTATCTAAGAAAAAGAAGTCTGGGTCCGTTTAAAATGGATCAAACAGTGCTAATAGGAAAACGCCCAAAGTGTCACTCCACAGAAGACAGTATCAACACACGGAACCATGATCATGTGATTGTTTGAAGTCAAGTAAGAACGACACATAGTTGAGCACTTGTTAAAAAAAAAATTGAAAGTTATTTATTAATTAGATTTAAATATTGTATTTATTAATTACAAAAAATAGATATTAATTGGATATATCCATAGAGCTACTGTAAAATGTTAAGTTTAACTATACACCTATTTTCATGGCCACCGAAGAGGCAGTCCATAGAGAATGCGTGCCTGTAAACCTGTAACCAACTTGCCTGGCACGGCCAGACTGTTCTCCCTGTGTTTTTCAAACACTGAGAGTATAGTCTGGGACCCATCCCATTAACGGCCTCTCGAGCAAGTACAAAATCAATCGACAAATCAGATTCGTTTATTTGCGTGACGTGTTCTTAACGAGCAACATCACTCTTCCGCGTCGGAAGTCGTCTCCACATTCCACGACAACACAGATGGCGAACGGAAGAGCCGAGAATATGTTCCAATCCACGGTAAAATCAGTTTTAAATTACCAAAAACACATCGACACAAGTCATTGACAACAGTCTGTCTCACGCTAGCCATGTTGAATAAACTCCGCTCTCCTCGTATGTTTACTTCCGCGCGCAAGTCCTTCGTCCCGCCCATCGCTGATTGGTCCACTCCGCTGTCTGTTTGCTGTGGCTTGCTCCGCCCTGGAAATTTCATCCGCTTAATGGTGGCCAGACTCAATAGCTGGAACAGCGGTGAGTCTGGAATACCAGGCTAGTAACCAACTTTTTTTTTTTCTCTCTCTCTTGGGGGGTCAAATCTCAAATTGAGACAAGCATTTCTGGATCTCATTGCAGTAAAAGTTTAAAGCCTTATTGTGTTCAATCTCACTTTAGTTTTATTTGTTTTACCACGAGAACTGCATGTAATGCTTAATGTATCATTTATGATACAAATTAGAGAACATATATTTACAAATTAATTGTAAATGTTCATTTTTTTTATTACTGTTACGGTCCTCATAAAACTTTCAAATTGAAAAATCTGAATTTTCTGTTCATTATTTCTAGGGTCAGGAATTATGATGTTCTGAACCTCCCCATCAGAGGAAATAAAATAGTGCCCTTCAACTCTTTCCTTTCTCTTAAACATCTGATCAATTTTCCATTGCATTTCTGTTTTTTTAGGCTAGTTCTTTTTTTCCCAGAAAACGTGCAATTTTACCATTCAGAGCTAACTAATAGTTGCTGACATGTGATCAGCATGGATAGTTACTGTATTTTTTGGACTACAAGTCACATTTTTTTTCATAGTTTGGCTGGGGGTGCGACTTATACTCAGGAGCGACTTATGTGTGAAATCATTAACACATTACGATACCATTTCACATGTTATTTTGGTGTTTTGGAGTTTGATAGTTTGATAGTTTTGAGTTTGATAGATAGTTTGTTAAACTTGTTAGCACGTTCTTTATGCTATTGTTATCTGAATAATAGCTATGGCCACATTTGCGTTCTGCCTTTGGCAATGTGTGTTCAATTGTATTATTGACTTTTTTTATATTGAAATGCATGCTTTTAGTTTGTGGCGCTTTCACGCCCACGTGGGGGCGCACTTGCACTTGTTTACGTGAAGAAAAGCGCTCACACGCCAGAAGAAGACCGACAGCTACATAGCTGAGTGAGTGGGCGAGTTAGCGAGAGAGAAACACGGCTGTGAACCCACGTTCATTGTTTATGCTTGTAAAATATCACTACAGAGGCAACGCCTGTGTGTATCATCTTTTCTGTTGTTGTTGTGTGTTTTCCACCCGCGATTGGACGCTTAGAGCCAGTTGTGTGGTTGTTTGAACGATGAGCTAATGCTATCGAACGTATGCTAACCGTGTGTGTCATGTCATTGCTGTAAAAGCACTTAATGGAAAAAAAAAAGTACCTAATGATCATTTATTTACGTTGATGCGAACCTGTTTGGTATCGAGGACGTAATTGATTCAACAAATTATACCGACGTCCAGCATCGTCATTTGGGAGTTTAGCCCACTGAATAGCCAGGACCGAGCCGTAGCGTCCTGGTGAGGACACTATATTTGCATTTCGTTGTTCATGCACTGTACACTGTACACTTATTCAGCATGTTGTTCTCTATTGTATTTTTATATTAAATCGCCTTTCAAGATGACATGTCTGTTCTATGTGTTGGATTTTATCAAGTAAATTTCCCCCCAAACTGCGACTTATACTCCGGTGCGACTTGTATATGGGGTTTTTTTTCTCTTCGTTGGGCATTTTATGGCTGGTGCGACTTATACTCATGTGCGACTTGTAGTCCGAAAAATACGGTAGTAACTATCCATGCTGATCACATGTCAGTATGTCAGCCAATTGAACCGGCAACTGGAGTCTCGGCCAGGGAGGATGGTTAGCTGAGCGCGTTTACACATAGACACGACACATCCGACACATGCTGGGAGACCACCATGCTGTCTGTGGAATAAATAATAAATATCGGTGGAAACGGATGAAGCTACATAGGCACTTGTTGTTAACACTTGTGTATGTTAATCTGACATTAGTAGATTGTTTTCTTCTTGGAGATGCCTGTGTGGCAGCCAGACAGGTTGTTTTTAGCATTGGGTTTTGACAGTTGCCGTCATATTTTCATGATCAAAGCACCGTTCCGGCGCTGAAACACTTGCCGGAATGGTGTTCCGGCCTGTTCCAGCCCACTTTCACCTGTTGTGGACATACAAAAAAGTTTTTAAGAAAGTGTGTGTCAAGCCTAAAAGTATCATCTGCAATAAGAAGCCCATTGGATAATGTTTTCCCGTGACCGTGGGTTACCTTTGTTCACAGTTCACACACTGTTCACACTCACAGGAGTTGACTGCATCCAGTTGATATTGCTAAATTCTGTAGTGTCCAATATTGTCATTTTGTGTGCAACGGAGCTGTGTATAATCACATTTAAAAAAACTTTTTTTTTTCTTTTTAATATTTATTCACTGGTGCCCATTGACTCCACATCCATGCTTGAATGTTGGGTTTGTGTTTTTTGGGTCACACTAAGATTTTTGTTTTTATCCATAACACTCCTGGTCGAGTTGCTGCCTAATAGCTCAATTTTGGATTAATCTGACATCAGCACTTTTCTTTCCCAAGCCCTATTCATTGAGCCATTTAGATACTTTTTTTTATTGGCTTACAGAAGTTTTCCCTGAAATCGATTCCTACAACTGGTGCACTTTATTTTTCACATGGCAAATTGCGCTCAGGAGAGCACAGCTGTGAGAGACATATTTACCATTTCGCCCATGTGATGCACAAATATTACTATGCTTTTATATTTTGTCTTTTGTGTCTTTTAACTGTATTGTGCCTCCTACCATAATTAATGAACAACAATAAAGTTGGAAACTGTTCTTAATAAGTGAGTAAACTGAGCATTAAATAATTATTTCCTCCAGTGAATTTAAAGCATAAAGTAGATAACAATCAAAATTTGTAGGTGTAGGTAAAGCTCTGTAGCCGGAAGCTTACTGCTATTTCACATTGTGCACACCCTACTAAAAATTTAAAATATAAAAGTATCTAAGCTATCAGCTTGGGTAGTGAGTAAGAAAGGTTAAAATGTTTAATAGACCGCCGCACAGTAGTAAGCCAGCTATTGCCCAAAAAGACATTTGGATAATGCCTATGTGTAAAGTTCAGATAAATTACAGACTAGGATTGTTAACAGCTGACTGAGCACATTTACTGGCCCAAACTATTCCCCTGTGGAGCTTTTTACAGATTTTTGAAACAGCACCTTTGTGCCAAAAATAATGGCCCATTACTGTCCACAGCGTCCCAATAGACCAAAAAACGTTTCAGCATTTCCCACTTTAGCTCTCGAAGACTATTTGATGTGTCTGCAGAAAGCAAAAATTGGAAAATAACCTTAAAAAAAACACTCATGCCTTGATGACCTCACAGTGGAAAAGCAAAAGTTGATTCCTGCATCAAACAATTACACAAGAGGATATCATGTTGGACTTCATCTGATAGCATAGCAGGGTGTTAGCGGTAAAATAAAAACATAAATCAAATAAAAACGGATGTTCTTTTATATCTCCCATCATTTTTCAGCTCTTCTGAGCTTTTAAGATAATTGTCTTTCTTTCGAATGTCTACTTATTTTGTTCTGGTCACAAACCCAGAAATAATGTTTGTAAGCGGGCTTGTTTGCCGGTGTTTTGTTCTTCATGAAGCACTCTCTTTCAATGTTCCGTGCCTCAGTCTCTTGACACTGGGGAGGTTGGTGAGCAAGAGTGGTAACAGGAAGAGCATGAGTCTACTTGATATTGACTGCATTTTTTATTTTTTTCTTTATTTGCAAAACAGAAGACAAAAACTACAAATGTTTAAATAATCCTCACATCTTATCTGTGTATTGTATGATTGTTTGTTTGTGTGTTAATTAGGAATGTAAATTAGATTTCCTCATTCCTTAGCCGTAGAAGCCAATTAGATGGTGCAGAATGTTATTTATATTATTTGATTAGCGCCCCGTTGTCATGACAAATTAACCTCCTCGGAAGTGGTGCAAGTTTGTATAATTTCTTTTCACTTCATTTCCTGCCTTCATTACAGTGTATCACCAGCATGGACAACAGCAGCAAAAAATTACCACATTAGATTCAGTCCAACAACTTTGACATGTCTAATATTTAATTGCACTAAAGTAAGATAATTGTATCTTTTTTTTAAATAAATATTTTAATAGCCACTTTTGCACTGAGAGGTAAAGCTTGTTTCGGAATTAATGGAACCGAGTTTCACTTTAGTTACTGTCTGGAGGATTTAATCAGAGTAAATGATTAATCATCCACTGAGCAAAGAAAAATATTTGCATTGTGGCAAATATTTTTTTAAACAATAAAGTATTTTTCCATGAAAACATCTTTTTGAATACACAGTATTTGTAAGGCGACCTGTCTACTTTAAATTAGCTTCAAATCAAGTCGATGGATATTTTTTCACTCCGATGACATTTTTAATGTCAGAATTATTAGTCAAAACAGTGTAACAGCGGATTTACACATTACATTTCTTCTTCATAAATTTGCTTTCACATGTTTGAGGGAAACTAACCCATGAACGTAAACTGCTTAGTGATCTATTATGACGGTTTATTCGATTAAGATTTTATAAGATTTTTTTGGGTGGCTTGCATTTTCAGTGATCGGATTTATACATTGATTTTCCATTTTCGTGGTTTGGTCCTGGTCCCCATCTAAAGGCGTCTACTGTATTACTATACAGTACATTTAGGACCCCATCCCCAAAAAAGAATCTCCATTAAACTTTACATTCATTGTATGATGTAGATGTTAAAATCGGAAATTGGTGTAGTGCCCACTTTTTTCCCAAATTAATGCAAGCAGACAGAGTACATGCAAAAAACAAAATATGTGAGCTTGCCAAAATGGTGGGCATTTCTAGGCTATTTTGGAATTTATGTTAACAGACTGTATACTGTTTAACAAGCAATTTTGATTTTGTGAGGAAGCAAAAAGTGCATATAGTTTGACCCTAAAGCAAACAAAAGGAGTGGAATAGGTAAATAAATTAAGTAAAAGAGATGTGCAGACCACAGGGGAAGAAAACTGACTATGATAATTGCAAAGCTAAGTGTTAAACCTTCAAAAAGTATAGGAAAACAAAGCTTAAATTTCACAGTAGTACCTTCTGGGTGAAAAAGACAGACAAAAAGAAAAGTACTCTTTGCTGAAGCTACAAATGCAAGAGATTGTACTCACTGGAGAAAAGTATTGCATTGTCAATGGCCTTGCATTCTAATTGACTCTTGCCAAGTTAATGACCCAAATTCAATGAGCAAACAAGTCAGAAAATAATGCACGTGCAAAAAATTGCAACGTAATGAGCTCAAAGCAACATATTGGGGAGGGGAAAAGAACTATAAACTAGTTCATTGTTTGGAACAATAACCTTCGTTCAAAATGCTCCCAGACATTCCCTCGACTCTTGGGTAAACAGTTCATTGTGTGTTCTTGATCATGCCTGTACATTAGTTCACTATATTTGTGTGTCCACTATTTCAAATTAAAGCATTGCATCACATATCACCAAGAGTGATATTAACAGGTTCCTCAGCAATGCCGTATGAGTCACAGCTCCCTTCTCTGTATCCATCCATGCTTGAACTCATCATGTTTCTCTTGTTTATTTAAATGAGAGGGTTAAAATGGCTTGCCAAGTCATTCACCTCTTGCACTCATCTGTTGCATGGCTTAGTTGAAGGCCTTTAATTTCCTTACAGAGGTTGAACGGACAAGAAGTCAAATGCAAAGTAAATCCTCCACCATCCCAATTAGTGAGATTATAGCTGTCACAGTGCATGCGTTGCCAGTCTGCCTCACCTAAACGAAGGAGTCTCATTAAGTCCTGGCAGATGCTTTGGGTCGCACACACACAAACACAAAAATGAATATGCACAGCTCACATGCTTGTATGGGGGCACGTACTATGGCGTATGCGTGTGTATGCGCAAGTTTACGCTCAAATGGAGAAAGAACTCAAGTGCAAACTCTACAGACATACTCCATTGCAGAATAAAGGAAACACATGTTAGCTCACAATCAAAGTTAACCCCAGCCACACAGAAGCTTATCATCTACAGCTGACGTGACAAATCCACTTGTGTGCTTCTGAGTATCGTGATGTGCATAGAAGATTTGGGCTTTGCGCTGCTAAGCTTTGTCAACACAATGACTATTAGCACAGCTGCTTGCTGCTCTGTAGGCAAAGAGCAAGCAGTCAACACGAGACGAAATGATGCACAGCTCAAGGAACAGGATTTCAAAGCCAATAAGGAGCAGATCCCTCATGTACCGAGCCACACAGACAAGCTCAGCACTGTTTCTCACTCTGTATGCCAAGCACATCTTATTGTGCATAATATTTGAAAATCTTCTCATCCGTTTTTCTCCCTTCATCTGCTCTGTCTTTCTGCTCAGTATCTAAACTATTTGATTATGTGTCCTTGTAAGATTTTTAATTTCCATTCCTTGTGTTTCAGCCAGGGTAGAAGATTCAGAATTTGTGATTATTGTTAGCTGTAATATGCTCTCATGTTTAATACAAGACCAAAAGCAGGAACTGTCGTCCTTCTACTATTGTTTATATAATTTGTTCTAGGTATTTGTATAACAGAAACTTCAGTAATTAGTGATTCAGGTCTTGATTTAACTCTGTGCTTCTCATTCCTCTGTTCATATGCTTGCTACCAAGGTATAGTGTGTTCACAGACCAAGTCATTCAGTATTTCTTTAAGATTGTGAATTTCATCAAAGGCTACTTTTAAGACAAAATAACATTGCATGTAGAATAAATTATTATACTGTTGTCTGGTGGACTTGCAGCTTAGCTCAACTGAACAGTGAAATAAACTAATGTAGTCCATACACGGAATGATTTCATTTACAATAGTACATTCATTCAAAGTATGTGTTTGTTTAAACGGATCGTTCACAAACGGCACAGCACTATGACACAACTCAACCCATTGCTCGTTTTCATAACATACATTACTGTATATTCTTCAGCATTCGAGTCCTCTCCTTAACTCTCTACAGCACATCTACAGCAGTCACATTAACATTTACTATGGCTGAGAAGATAATGTACGCGTGACCTTTACCTTTAGCAACTGGAGACAGCTCTGATGGGAACCTGAATGGAAATATAATTACAAATGTAGAACCATTTTTTATGGGAGATAGTGAAACACACCTTTGAGCTCATACTACTCTTCCAAAATGTTCATCTTTAACTAGTGACACTAATGGTTTGTTGATTTAGGCGCGTGCTTGCAGGCTTTGTGGTGCTCAAAATGTGAAAGACTGTTGTATATCTAGTTTTCTAGTTTAGCTTCCTAAATTGCTTTTTGCCAATATGGTGAAGGAAAGTCTTACCTGATCTCCTGAAATTGTTGGAAGCGTGTACAAACAAGTTTGATTATGCTTAGCTCAAATGTTATTTGATCTAAGCATTATTTATCAATTGTTAGCTCCTGTTATTCTAGAGTATATATATTTTTTTTACTTAGCTTTTTTTTCTTGTCTGCTTTCGTATATGTTTATTTTTATATATTGAGGGAAGGAGGTTATTTCCCAAAATCTCACAATGCATGGTCCTGGTCATCCTCTCCTCAATACAGTGCAGTCGTCTTGTCCCATGTGCAGATAAACACCCCAAAGCATTATGCTAACACCCCCATGCTTCACAGTGGGGTTGGTGTTCTTAGGATGGTATTCGTCATTCTTTTTCCTCCAAATACTATGAGTGAAATTAAGACCAAAAGTTCCATTTTGATCTCATATGACCGCATGACTTTCTTCCATGACTCTTCTGGATCATCCAAAATGTCATTGGAAAACTTAAAACGGGCCTGGACATGTGCTTGTTTCAGCAGGGGAACCTTCCGTACCATTTATGTGTTAGGATGCGCTGGGGAATTGGACCCCAAAGTAGAAAAGGGAGATGACAGTAATTATTTACAAGTTTTATTGTCAGGTGCGCGCAGATGGTCACAGCAGCGCATGTGCATGTCGGGTGTTAGCTGTCAGGTGTAGTTGTGATCTCAGGCAACGGTACAAGTCATGGAGCAGGCACGGGGAATCCTGGGACGGAACAAATGTTAGATTAGCCGGGTGTATATATGTCAGTAAATACCTGAGTGCTGTACGTGACCGCCGGGAATGCCGAAAAGAGTTGGTCTGGCGACGAGCGGCAACAACGATCAGGCTTTTGCAGGCAGGTGATATTAATGGCTCGCACCTGTCGCCGCTTCCCCCCATCTGGTCTCCAGCCTGCAATCAAGGAGCCCTAACAGTATGATTTTAAACCATGACGTCTTAGTGTATTAATTACCAACAGTAACCTTGGAAATGGTGGTGCCAGCTCCTTTCAGGTCATTGACCAGCTCCTCCTGTGTAGGTCTTGGTTGATTCTTCACCATTCTTAGGATCATTGAGACCCTATGAGGTAGATCTTGCATGGAACCCCAGTCCAAGAGAGATTGACAGTCATGCTTGGCAATTGCCCCGTAACCCTGTTCCGCCTTGTAGAGGTCTACAATTCTGTCTCTGGTGTCTTTGGACAGCTTTTTAGTCTTGACCATGTTAGGAATTGAAGCCTTCCTGCTTGTATGTGGTGGAAAGGTATGCATATGCAGCTAACTGCCTCAAACAGATCAAAAAGTCCACCTCCACTTCACTTATTCGTTGGACCTTTTAAAGGCGACTAGCAGGTCTTTGAGTCTCACAATTCTAGCTAATAGACAGGTGTTCAAATACTTATTTTCCTCACTGTATGTTCCATCGTGACAGTGATGAGAGAGAACATTTGTAACAGTGCCAATGTACCAGGCCCTTGATTTCAAAGAGAGATGAGAAATGTTGCACATTTGTCACAACCACATTTGGTTGCCACTTATATCAAGAGCGATCGGTGTCAAAGCAGTAAAATGCATTAGTTCTCCAAGTTGTTGGCTTGGTGACAAGTGCTCATTGGAGTGTGTTGTGTTTTATTGCGGCCTTCTGGACAGCTTAAAAGATATATAATCTCACAGTCTTTTCTTTTTCTTTTGCTATGTTGCTTAACAGACAGGAACACTAGATTGACGGTGCTACAGACCAAAAGAGTCCATCTGTGGGGGCATGTACCCATCTGAAGGGGACACCAACTTGTGATTTTCGCTTTCATTACTCTCTGTGTGGTTATCTTTCACTGCAGGCAACACTGTGGGCACCTGTGGGGATCCTGGCACGCCTGCACACGCCAGCAGGGAGGCAGGGAACTTCAAAGTGCGAAGCAAGGTGCGATTCACCTGCGCAGTGGGACATACACTGTACGGCTCGGCAGAGAGGATATGCTTCCCCAACGGGACGTGGTCGGGCAGACAGCCATTCTGCAAAGGTAAGGGAATTCTCACAATGACTCTGATGTTATGTTTGCAATATTGTGTAGGTGCAAGAGCAGAGGTGTTTTAAAAAAATGCTATATAGTATACACATTTCCACCCGCTCAGAGAAAGATACAGTACACTTATAGGACCCTCTTTGCTTATGACCAGCGCAATTCGTTGTCACATCAATGGGCAATTTAGACAAAGTTATGACAATTTTGTGGACAGTTTGTGCTCTGGAAAGAGACCAGAATGGGCTGGATATACTCGTGAAGACTACCAACTCCTTCACACCAATCAGCAGGCTTCTTTACATCCCATATAACAGTGGTGCACCTCCTCCTTTATACCTGATGGGGTGGGGTTGTTTAGTGAACGAACGACGTGCACTTTGTATGAGGAAGTACAAGCAGACGTAATTAGCAGATTAGTATTTGAAACTGGGAAGGTAGAGCTGCACTGTTACTTATAATCGGTCACTTTTGTCAGTGCGCGGCCCTCCTCCACTGTCGCTTCCACCATTGACTGTGCCGTGGTAAGCAGATTTAAAATGATAATACAGATGATAATACTAATTATGAGTTAAATGAATTGATCTCTTTAATGATTAAGCTTAATGCATGTATATATATATATATATATATATGCAGGGGATCTTCCTCAAATCCAATTTTTAGGACTGACTGTTCACACTGTTTTTAGCAAGAGTGCAAATCGGATCTGGGCCTGTTCAGACTTGGCCACATTTTGAGAGGTTGCTGTGGCAACAAAGGCATCATACAGCTAGGAGTGACGTCACAGACAGTCAAACCTATCTGGGCTGTGCAGAATGAGAAGCATCTTGTCTATATCGGATATGAAATTACTTTATGTGTGTGGTTGCAATCTGGATGGGCTCTTGGCCGACGTAGTAATAGTGCGTCTTTCATCCTCGAAATTTTCACCTGTACCACAAGAAACACCTCATGCTGCTGATATGCCTATATGAATGCAGAGCAGGCTACCAAATTCCAAAACACTTGTGGCCTGGACTGCGCTGGGAAGAACATACACTTGTACATACACACTATGTTTAATGCCAAAGCTCTAAATAGGGCCCATAATGTTAAATACAGTTGGCAGAAAAAAGGGCCTGGAGTTACTAAAATATCCCAAAATATCGAGCCGTAGTTAGCACTTTATGCAATTTATGTGCTTCCTACGGGTAACAATGTACATGATGTGCATGCATTAGCTGGTAGAACCCCTGCTTTTGATCTTGTCAAGTAACCTCCAGGGGATCGACTGAAAATTGAGGCACATTTTCAAGTCCTTTCTCTCCTCTCTCCTACTGCCGGCCAGCTCGGCATAGCGCCAATGTCATTTCTAATATGACAGGCCAACGCACCAGACCCTCTGAACTCCTCTCGAGATGTCTGTTTTCGATTCAATCTCTCTATTTTCTCTGTCTCGCTCTATCGCTCATTTCCTCCAGTCAGCCTTTTCTCTCACTTTTCCTTAGATTTCTCTCCTTCGTAATCTTATTGTCTGGCTGCCTCTAGTTTCACGTCTACTGTTGCCTCTGCTCCTACTCTGTCTCCTAACGGAATTCCTAATGTCTGCGCACATGTGCGTGTGTCTAATGAGGATTATAGCACCTGGTGGCATGTGTGAGTGATGTGTTCGCACATCCATGAGCGTGTGCTTGAGCATATGTGCTAATTGTCAAATCTCCACAGTCGACACAACATGTTTGTTTCCTCCATAAATCACTGTTTCACATTTTCCAGGCAATTAGGTGATTGAGAAGGCAAATCAGTTTTCTAATTAGACTTGATCTAGAGCAGGAAAAAAAAAGCAAACACTCATTTTCTTTCTGACGCTGTCCTAAAATTCTAAAATGCTACAAGCATTCCTACTGGAAATTGATTTGGCATGATATTTTTGGAAAGTCAAATACATGTTTATTGTTTGTTTATTGTCTTGCTGGAAGCTATAAGCAGTCCGCTTTGGGTCCTTGTGTTTGTGTAATGTGAGGCTGCCAGTAATTAGAGCAAGACATACAGGGAGAAAGAGTTTACTGCTACACTCAGGTTGGGTTGCTGAATCAATAATATCTCAAAGTGTCAAGAGTTAGATTGTCGTTTGTGTTGTTAGATTCCGTGTGCCTCCGTCAGAGGTGAGTAAATTAAGCCAATTGTATTGTTTGTGTTCTTTGTTGACGAGACGTTACTATTTAGCACGGAGCGCTAAGCTAGTTAGCAATTATGCTAATCAGTGTCTTAAGTGTCTGTTTGAATTGTGTTTTGAAGAAGCATATTAGCACTTGAGTTATTGTTAGATAGTAAAGTTGTCTCATTTCTTTTTATAAAGAAACCGCACACATGGACCCATTCATTCAACAGCTTACAGTCTCCTTTCAACATAAACTTCCATTCAAACTGTAAATTGTCATACAAGAGAGTGCTTTGAAATTGGATTTGGATTGTATTTAAAAACAACTGTTTGATAAAGAAGACTGATTCATTACAGTCTGTCTCCTTCTTATTTGAAATTGTTTATCTCATTTGTTTAAAGAAAAGAAATTAGTCATTGATTTATATAAGCACTTTGCCCACCAGGAAAAAAAATCAACAGCACTTTTTTTATTTGAATGAACAGGACTTTCGTCTGGATTGTGTTCTGAGAATTTTTTTAAATATTTTATAATCAGAACCTTTATTAAAAACTTAAAACGTATTATGTACTTAAAACAATACAGGTTTAGACCAAAGTTAAGTCAGAAAGCTGTAATAAAATATTTTTGAAGAAAATGGTCATCCAATTTGTCTTCATTGTTTCGTA